>NC_141071.1:46992338-47099838 GCF_041138505.1 Cibotium barometz | reverse complement strand
TTTTTCATTCTTTTCTTATAATCTTTCTTTGCTAAATATAAAAAATATCACGATTGTTATTAATGTATAGTTTGATTGCGTTTTATACAGACATGTCATTAAATATCTTAAAGTTGACTTATGAATGTATAGTTTGATTGCGTTTTATACAAAGACATGTCATTAAATATCTTAAAGTTGACTTATGAATGTATAGTTTGATTGCGTTTTATACAGAGACATGTCATTAAATATCTTAAAGTTGACTTATGATAATAATAAATTGTCAGATACTGTGTTCTTTGAGGAGATGCCACAATTGGGCTTTTTGGATGCCAGCCTAGCCCAAAATGGGAATCATTGGATTTGATGGGTGGGATGATGTTAATTCTCAGTATATTTATATAGTCTTGGACCCTTGCTAGACGACAGTCTCAAGCTCCTCTTAATCAAAGAGGCATTGGGATTACTAGATGGCTTTTACATTGTGGGTAGTAGATGTAGGAGCTTTGAGGAAAAGCGTTTCATTTTTGATGAAATTCTGAAGTGCATTCCATTAAGGAAGTTAGTAAAGATAACGTAATAAGCTTTTAGATTATTGATGGATGTCTCTTTCTCTCTCCCTCTCTATTTGTTTGTCTTTCTCTTATACAATCATGTAATAGACAAATAATTACTCTTACATTTTATTGTGTATTTGGATTAGAAAAATAGAGAGATCATAAGTTTTTTTTTGCGTTTCTTCGTGTGAATATGTACAGAAGGAAGCACAAGGAAGATAGCATCAAAGTTGGTGATTTCGAATCCAATTCTCTGTTCAACTTGAGGTTGGTTTCTTTGTTGGTCGTTTTGTCTTTATCTATTTGTGCGTTTATTGTATGGTTGGCTAGAAAGAGAGGGAGAGCTAGAGAGAGAGAGAGAGAGCACATTAAAACATTCTCTATTTCTCTTTCAATCATTGAGTGTGTTACCACGTTTAAATAATTTACAGTATTGGTGTGCTTGGCTACATAAGGTAGAAACATTCCATTTATTACACTATTTCCTTTGAGATTGTAGAGAGAGTATAATGGGTCTTAGAGAATTTACAAACTATAGTAGCCTAGAGAATAGTTCTTTTAACTTCAAAAACGTTTTAAAAAAGTTTTAAAAATTTATGATTTTGCCAATACATAAAATATAGAGAGACACTTATATGTATCTCTATGATAGTTTTCTAGGAGGAATCTACATGTGTATAGGTAGGTTTCTAGGGTTGGTTATATGCTGGCAAAGATATGAAAAGATATTTGTAGAGCCTTAAGATATTAATTTTGAATTTCAGCAAATGAAGATTCAGAATAATAACAACCACTCAAGAGATGTATTGGCTGCGAAGGATTCTTCCAATGAAGAAATAGCTTTGTCTACTCCACCGGAGTTTATGAATGTTCGAGCTGCAAAGTTCAAGCTGCAAAACACCTTCCTGGTCAAGGTCTCCATCCGAAAAACCAAACTCTAAACGTCTACAAAATATTGCGGACATATGCGAGCGGACTGAGAAAAATTAGGTTGCTATTGCACTGATTAGGAGCCCTTACTTATAATTGCCATTTTTGTAATGCACTAATTTGGAAATGTGAGGCATCAAGAAAGCTAAGACAATATGTAGGCAAACACTGATGTGGAAGTGGGAATGTCTCTTTGCTACCTTTGGAAAACCCATCCCCTGCATTGGCTGAGTTGCTTCTTGGTAATGATAATATAAGTAAGGAATACAGAAAGAATATCCACTCTTACAATAATGCCTTGGCATTTGTTTCACTTGATGCTCACTTGGATAATCAGTTCACTAGGGAGAGAGGAGTATTTAATTTTCGAATCCATGGTACTACCTATCATCGTGTTGGTTCTATAATACCTGATGAAACATGAGATGCGGCTCCTCGATTTACCCAACTATATGTGTATGATACTACAGAGCATGAATTAGAGAATAGACTTCATGGGATGCCTTCTTTAAATCCTAATGTATTTGAGAGGTTGCAAACAATGGTGTATGGATATAATCCATATGCATGTGCTCTTCATACAATGAGAGAAATGTTGTAGTCAAGTCCACATGCAGATCTGAGAATGTTCATCACCACTGAAGCACGATCAACTTCAAGACAATACTTAGTTCCTACAAAAAGTGAGGTAGCAGCTATCATGCCGGGTTAAGGGGATGATTTACATGTGGGACATAGAGATATTCAAATAGTGTCATTGACCCTGCACCGTTCATATATGCCTCTATTATATGTTCTTCTATTTCCTCGAGGGCGAGGATGGTTGGAATGTTGGAACTCCACTCAATGGTAGGAATAGACAAGGTTCAAATGAGGAGACAAATACCGTAACTCAACAATAATATTATGCATATATACTACAAATAAGGGAAGATACAAATACCTACCTTCTGCATGGTGGTCGGCTTTGCACAACAGTACATCGTTGATGCATATAGTAGCATGGAAGAATCTAGATTAGTATGGATACGTAATAATCAGAAAGCATTACGTGATGAAGTATACCAAGGTCTTGCAGATATGGTTAATTCAAGTAATGGGGTCAATAGAGTCTCTAGGGGCATTACTGGACGTAGGGTAGTTCTACCATCTTTATATACCGAGGAGCCTAGATATATGCATCAATTGTACTAAGATTCAATGGCAATTGTTAGGAAGATGGATAAACCTGACTTGTTTATTGCCTTCATTTGCAATCCTAAGTGGGATGAAATAACCAATGCCTTATTGCCTAGTCAGGTTTCCCAAGATCGACCTAACTTGACAGCTCAGGTCTTTTATGAGAAGCATAAGGATATGATGCACTTATTGGTGAAAAAATCAATATTTGAAAAGGTGTTGGGATTTGTTTCTGTTACTGGATTTCAAAAAAGAGGCTTGCCACATGCACATATATTATTGATATTAGAAAGGGAAAGTAAACCGGTTGAGATTGCACCCTATGATATGTTGGTATGTGCTGAACTTCTTGATAAGGTGATGTTTCCTGGGTTGCACACCATAATTAGTCATTGTAATATCCATGGACCATGTGGGGAACTAAATATGTGCTCTCCTTGCATGGTTAACGAGAGATGCAAACATCGGTACCCTTGAAATTTTTCCGAGACTACTAGCATTCATGATAATAAATATCTAACTTACATACGAAGAAACGATGTTAGTTTCATACAGGTAAAGAATGAAAGGGCGGATAGTCGATGGATTGTTCCATATAACCCTTTTCTGTCTATGAGGTACAAAGCCCATATTAACATTGAAGTATGCTCTACTATTATTGCCGTAAAGTATTTGTATAAGTATGTATACAAAGGACATGATAGAGCTACTATAGAGTTGCAAGACTCACATGGGGTTATTAATGAGGTTAGTCAATATTTGGATGCGCGTTATGTGTCTGCGTTAGAGGCATGCCGACACATATACCAATATGATTTGCATGATGAAAAGCCTGATTTACAAAGGTTGCATGTACATCTCCCAATGCACAACAATGTGATATTCAATGATCAAGATGATTTGCGTGATGTGATTAGTTGTGATAGAAACCAAAGAACATCTTTGACTGAATGGTTCAAAGCTAATCAATTGTATTTGGATGCAAGTATCCTACTATATGTTGATTTCCCTTGCAAGTGGGTGTGGAATTCAGCTTTGCGCGCATGGACTAAAAGAAAAAGGAAAAATGTGATCAGACATATGTATAATGTTACTCCGACTGTAGGTGAGCAATATTACTTACGCATGTTACTTACTGTGTGCAAAGGTTGTAAATCTTTTGAGGATTTACGAATGGTGAATGGCCATTTGTATCCCAGATTTAAGGCTGCATGTGAAGCCACAGGAATGCTAGAGAACGATGAGGAGTGGTATATGTGTCTCCAAGAAGCTGCATTTCAAAAAACAGGATTCCAGCTGCGGTTTGTCATTATAATGGTTTTTTGTGAGCCTATATCCCCTGGACACCTTTGGAATAAATTCTCCACCGAGCTTTCAGATGATTTTTTTCATTCCTTGTAGTAGAGAGAGTGTACAGATGTTGGTGTTTGTTATTCTATAGCAAAAAATCAAGCTCTGCTGCTGCAAATGCGAGACCTCTTACAACAGTATGGAAAGCGGTTGCATGATTTTGAAGGGTTTCATGTTCCCAATAGATCAAGTGTTACCGGTTTCAACAATGGTTTGCTTATAGAAGAGATGATGTTTGATTCTATTCAGTATGCTGATTTGTTCATTTCAATGAAAAGGAGTCTAAATAGTTGTCAATCAAGAGCATTTGACACTATCCTTGAGGTTGTTTCTTTGAACCAGGGTGCTATTTTTTTCCTTGATGGACCAGGTGGATCAAGCAAAACCTATCTTTATAATGCCTTGCTGTCACAATTATGTGGAGAGAATCAAGTTGCACTAGCGTGTGCATCATTTGGAATAGCTGCATTGTTACTTTCAAATGGTCGTACAACGCACTCACGTTTTAAAATTTCATTAGTGCTCAATGCTTCTAGGACATGTGGAATTAAAGCTAACAACCCATTAGCGGGGTGTTGAAACTTTCAAGGTTAATTATTTAGGATGAGGCTCCAATGATGCATCGATATGCATATGAAGCACTGGACAGGACATTGAAAGACATTATGCAGAGTGATACAATGTTTGGTGGTAACTTCAAGCAAATCTTATCGGTTGTGCCGAAGGGATCGCGTAAGGACATTGTTGATGCAACGTTATGCTAGTCACATATTTGGAAATATGTGAGTGTTCTAAATCTCACCCGAAACATGCGGATTATGCAGAGTGCTTATGATTTTACAGAATAAGAATTTATCAAATGGACATCACAAATTGGAGACGGCTCTATAGGTCATCCAAACAATGAAGGCAGAGTGGTAATACTACCACGAATGTTGATCCATGGGAACTCCATTTTGATTTTGTTAGAATGGGTATACAAAGATCTTCAAAGGGTGGAGGAATATGGATGCTTCTTTAAAGACCGTGCTATACTTGCACCATGAAATATAGAGGTTGATGAGGTTAATGAACTAGCCTTGAGTGCATTGCCCGGTCTTGAAAGAGAATACCTTAGTGCTGATTCAGTTGCTTCTTCCGAGAATGGCGCATTATTATACCCAATTGAGTACTTGAACAGTTTGAACTTGGGTGGTGGTTACCCTCCTCATCGCTTGATTCTAAAGATTAATGCTCATATCATGTTGCTCCGTAATTTGGATCCTTGGGCGGGGACTTTGTAATGGTACTAGATTGATATGCAAGCAATTTCACTCAAAGGTGATAGAAGCAGAAATCATTGTAGGTACAAACATTATAGACAAGGTCTTTATTCCTTGGATAACATTCATACCTACTATGTTGCAATTGTCTTTTGACATAAGAAGGAGACAATTTCCTGTAAGGTTAGCCTTTGCTATGTCAATAAATAAGTCCCAAGGACAAACATTGAGTGTATTGGGACTTTACTTGGCCACACAAGTATTTACACATGGACAGTTGTGCATTGCTATGTCACGTGTTAGATCATCTAATGCAGTGAAAGTGTGTGTAAATCATTATATAGAATAAGAAAGCAGCATAGAAGGTTCAACCATAGTCTTCACAACCAATGTTGTCTATAAGGAGGTTTTCCAAATGGTATAAATCAGGATGTAAATTTAATCTATGCCCAAAAGGTAGAGAACAAGCTATTGATATAGTAGCTTACAAACGCTGGAGACTACATTGATAGATATATTTGTATCAAGGAAGATAATGTTTCCAATGATGTAACATGTGTAATCCAAATGTGTGCTTCTCTCTTTGGTATTATTGAATTTATGTGTATAAATCTACTTGCATGTAGCTAAAGATACCATGTAGATCCACAAAAGAGAGTTACCCGTCATTGCTCAAGAGGTGGTTCTAATTGTTGAGATGGCGAACGGGTGTTGGTGAGTTCCTATTTGTTATTTTTGGACATTTGGATAAGCAAACATTTACTTTTAACTTGCTTTTATTTATTTTTCTTGCTTGGCACAAAATACTAAACATATATATATATATATATATATATATATATATATATAGAGAGAGAGAGAGAGAGAGAGAGAGAGAGAGAGAGGGACAAAGGGACAGAGGGAGACCTTAAAGTGTTATTTAAATTATTAGTCTTATGAGTGTTATATTTGATATCAAGGGTATATTTCTTAGGATGATGGAGTTGGCAAGGAGATCTTTTTCATTTGTTTATGGTGATGGCCAAGGTATTGAGGGTAATTATTTTTTAGATTGCTATAATTTAGGTATTTTTATTTTCCATAATCCATGAAATATTCATGGCTGAATACGGCTCTCTTAATGAAAATATGGAGGGGGATAAGAGAACCGACGGTGGCATACCTTTAGTGTGGGCGATGTTGCGTTGTTGGTTTCTGGAGATTCTCAAGGAGCAATGTTCCTTACCTTTGCATCACCTCCTCTTGATGGCATTCCAAGGCTCTCAGTTTATCTCCTTCTCCCTTGGTAGAGCTGACTGCTCCACGAATGCTTATTAAAGCTCGTGTAAAACTAGAAACCCGCGTATTTGTCTCTCTGCCTTTTTAGCAATTTAATTTTTTTTTTTTAAGATTAAGATTAGGTTAAAAAAGAAAAAGGGTTCACAAAATGTAAGGTATTGACAAATTTTAAAGAGATTCTTTTTTTCAAATAAAGGCTGCTTATAATTAATAGATTAGAGAGAAGTTACAACATATAAAGAGCTCTAACAAGCAATTCAAGAACTGTTGATGATAAGAGAGACTATCATTTCTAATTTTAAAGAGATTCTTGTTGCCGCCGTGAACTTGGTAAAACTTGATTCGTTAAGAGTATATTTTCTACATGCATATACCATCTCGTACACGAGAGGCGAAAATTAAATGCGTCAAAGGTAAATTTATTCAAAAGTAAATACATTTCTTAGTATAAATGGCCATTAAAAAAATAAAATACATAAATAGAAGTATGCCGTACTTCATAAAAACAACTAGAATTATTATTTAAATGGGAAAGTATTAAAAGCCAACCTTACTTGATTGGATGTTCCGCCAAGGTTTTATTAAACCATGGTTTTTTTTAATATTTAATACAGTCTCAAATAAGGAAGACAACTTATATTAAGAAGTTAGAAGGGGAAGTCACAACATATAAAGCACTTTAATAAGCAACATATCCTTGGAGATGACAATCTCTCTCATCTCATCACACATCCTGAATCGCATGTATCAGTTGGTCCACTTATCTACCTTTATCTAGCTCTATTGCACAAAATATTTAATACAGGCTATTATTTAGCTCTATTGCACAATATTTAATACAGGCTATTATTTTTGTTTTTTTATGAATCTACTCCCTACTTAATTATTTATGTTTTTTAATACATTTATTTGCAAAGTCTAATTTTTCATTGAAATTTTAGATATTGTCTCCTTAATTTCTAGATACATGGGCCCGCATTCAAATGAGGAGACACGAGGTGACAGAAGCCTGCATTTAGAGGCCCTAATCATCAATCCTACATGCACAAGCCTTAATGTCTACTTTATCTTACTATATTTTCTTTTTTTTTCAAAAAACATCTCTTTTTTATACTCTTTTTTTTCCAAAAATGGCGATAATTTCTCTCTTTTTTCGTTAAAAAAATAATAAACAAACGAAATTTAAAAATACCACATAATTTATGTGGTAATATTCAAAAAGAAATAGTAATTTTTAAAATTTACCACAAATTATTTATTTCTCGAACATTAGTTTTTTTCTAATCCTCATTTTTTGATTGTAAATCTAATTACGCTCATTAATACAAATTCAGCTTTTTTCTTGGCAAAAAAGAATATAGAGTTTAAAAATTGGTTTAAAAAATCTATACTAAATTATTGAAAGAAGTATTCACATTATCCCTTACACTCATAATAAGTACTAATCTCCCAACCCGTCGTCCGGACTAGGAGGAATGCATACCATGGAGACAGGCCTTAATTTGTAACCCATCGAGCACTTGTGCTGATGTTGCAAGCATCATTCATTTGATATGCATGTCCACCAAGGCATTGTCCAACAATCCTTGACAGACAATTACATTAGGAATTTGTTTGTCCTTGTCACTTGCTCCTCTACTCCCCACATGCCTATATGTCTAGATGAAGGCCCTCAAATTGTATAACCATTAAAAAAAGTTCACTTTTCCTTGACCTCCTCCTATTGGGCACATTGTGTTGCCCTTTGTCAAAATTGCTTCTATGCTTCCACATACTTTCAACATGCAAGGGCATATTTTACACCTAATGCATTCCAAGAGACAACATTCAGGCACTGCAATCTGAACATAGATATTCATCAAAGCAATGCCAACCATAATATTTTTTCCAAGCAACCTCTATATAGCAATCTCGTCATGCATTGCCCTTTGCCAAAATTGCTTCTATGCTTCCACATACTTTCAGCATGCACCGCACCTACATACATATTCATGACAATGGCTTCTGCATACGTATCCATGAGCATCACACCTACATACATATCCATGTGAAAGAATTGCAAAGCACAATATCATCCCCAACAACCCTTGCCTACATGTCCACCTTGGTCCTCTTAGGCATAAACTGTAGTCAATGCACTCTAAGAGAGGTGTCGAGAAGGGAGTTCCCCAAGCTCTTGTTATTGTTTTGTAAGTGAACCACACTTGGCATACATAGGAATTGAAAGCTTGAAGTGTTTCATTGGCCATGATAGGCATATACTATTGTGACACTATAGACCTCTCATGTGGATTTATAGACCTCTCATGTGGCTTTCTCCAACAACTGTTTTGTTACTTGTATCAACCTTGTAAATTAGTCCAAAACTAGCTACAGACATTAGTTGCAATAAGTCAAACATCTTGCTCACTAAAATCTAGATAAGCACATGAGTAAATTCAATTTTATTCATAAACATTTATGGCCGAGGTCTAGCTTCAAATTGTGGCTGTGGTATCTCACATAGGGTAAGAGACCGTCCCTATGCAGGAGCTTCCCTAGCACATGAAGGGCTCAAATCCTCTTGACTATAGTTTATTGAAGTTAAAAACTTTCAAACTTAATAATTCACATTTAGAAGATTCCAAATAAAATTTTCATCATTCAAAGATTAGATGAAGATCAAAATAGACAAATGTTTCAAATGGTACTTCGATGAAACTTCAATGAAGCCATAGACTCTACAGCCTCTTCTTTTTCTTCATCTTTTTGTTGGTCTGTCAGTGTGGACAACATTAATCCGTAAGCCTCTCTAGATGAAATGCCAGAGAAGTCTTGCTAGAGGTCCGTTTCCGATGCCACAAAAATGACTACTTTTTTCCGCAAAAAGCACAAGGCATTGGCTATCTTTAGGAGTCACAGTACACTTGACATGGTGCGGCCCTTGAAGACCAGATTTGCATATATGTATCTTGTGTTGCAGCGACTCTATGCAGTGAGGGATCCACTTCTACAGACAGTAGTGGACCCGAAGTGGAGAGAGATGCATCACGCACAGGAGGAGTCCACTAGATACATACAGCGGCGGGTGCTTGATGAGTCCTTTTGGTCGGAGGTGCAGGCTATGATAGTAGCATTGCAGCCAATTTATGTGTTGCTGCGTGTCACAGACATGGAGGGCTCCACCATGGGCCTAGTCTATCATCTCTTCTCAGAGATGAAGACACACATCAGAGGCTGCAGATCACTGGCGCTTGATCGGTATGTACTTGCTTCTGTAATGATTACTCTATTAAATATTTAGTATAATACTATAATGTATAATACTATAATCAAAATTCAGCCTGTTAACTAATGTTGCGTCAATGCTTTTACAGTCGGGAAGAGATCTTGGCTATTGTAGACAAGAGATGGACATTTATGAGTCGGCCCATTCATGCGATGGCTGCATTGCTTCATCCTTTCTACAAGAAGCCAACTCTTTTTAATGACAGGAGTCTACTAAAGGGCAAGGATGCGTACATTGGCTTGATTTGCGAGGAGGATGAGCAGTTGGACATTGATGCAGAGCTCGCTATCTATGAAAATAATTTAGGGTCATCCTTTACTAGAGTTGTGGCATTGAGGCCGGAGGCAACGAAGTTCTCTCTTACATGGTGGCAGAGTTATGGAAGACAAGGTCTTCCAAAGCTCACTCGTATCGCTTTACGTGTCCTCTCACAGGTAAAGTTTTCTATCTTTACATTTTCCATACATGTGTTATGGACCTGGGACCATGGTTCATTGTCCAATGTCTATTGTCTACGACCATGTCCAATGTCCATTGTAATTTGTCACCATTGACACGTCACATTGCACATGTGACATGCAGGATTGCTCTGCTGGTGGATGCGAGCGCAATTGGAGCGCTTATTCGCTAATTCACACGAAGATCCGTAACTCAGCAATGCACAGCTAGAGAGATTAGTCTACTGCCGAGCAAATATGAAGCTTGTGCGAGATTACCACGCTTTGGGGACACCCAAGCAGGTTAGAAAGTTGAAACTTTGGGCTAGCGTTTATACATATTACAAGTGAATATTTGTAATTACTAATTACTACTTTGTACGCTGTTAATAATGTGAACACTGAATTGCATTTTGTTTGTTAACAGACAGATCCATCAAAATTGAAGTTGGTCTCCGAGGGGAGTGCAGAGGAGACTGAGCAGCAGCAGCAGCTTGTGAGAAACGATCAGGAGGAGATTATTCGCATGCTGCACAGAGAGCTGGAGAGTGTGGATCGACGTGTGACGAGGTCACGTGCGCGAGTTCTCAGTCTCCCGTTAGTCGAGCGAGATGCAGATCCAGAAGTTTCACGACGAGAGTGTGAGTGAGAGACGGTGTGGAGCACGTGAAGAAACAGAAGAAAAACGTGTGGAGGCCTGAAGCAAAACGATGGAGCTCAAAAAATGAAGATAAGATTCTTACAAAACTTAGGGCATATAATAACCCTAACTGGTGCCCGTTTCACATAACGGTAAGTTGGGCGCCTTATTGGGCGCGGGGAAAAAACCTCACTTAAAGTGAGTAAAAAGTGCCCGGCCGGTCCTAATACATTGGCCATTGTCCATAATAATGTCAGGACATTATTTCTAACACCCCCCTGCAGTGCCAATGTGGGTACAAGGCATGATGTCAATCACCAAAAGGAAGTAAGCCTAAAGCTTTGCGGAAAGCTTCAAACTTTTCTCGAGGTAAAGCTTTGGTGAAAATGTCTGCGACATTGTCATGTGTTGGACAATAGATCATGCTGATCTCCCCTGCATGAAGTCTCTCTCTGACATAATGATAATGTATCTCTATGTGTTTCGTTCGTGCATGAAACACAGGATTCCGTGCTACTGCAATAGCACTCTGACTGTCAGTGAGAATCGGAGTAGGCTCCTCCAATAAAGGATGAAGATCTGCCAAGAGTCTGCGTAGCCAAACACATTCCACTGTCGTTGTGAAAGCTGCCCTGTACTCAGCCTCACAAGACGAGGTAGCTACTGTAGATTGTTTCTTGCTCAACCATGAAATGCATGAGTGTCCCAAAAAGAAACAATTACCACTGGTAGACTGCCTTGTGTCGAAGTCACCAGCCCAATCTGAATCACTGTATGCATGTAAATGCAAGTCACCCCCCTTGGGAAACATCAAGCCATAAGACTTGGTGCCTTGCAAGTAACGAAACACACGCTTTACAGCTTGCCAATGAAGGATCCGTGGGCTGTGCATATATCTGCTCACCTGGGATACTGCATACTGAATATCCGGTCTGGTGTTGCACAAGTAAATCAGGCACCCAACAGCCTGACAATAGAGAATAGCATCAAAAGATTCACTGCCATCATGTACTGTAAGTTTCAGCCCTGGTTCCATAGGAGTGGAAATAGGCTTACAATCTTGAAATTTGAATCTTTCCAACAGTCTCTGTACATACTTCGACTGTAACATAAAGATACCCTTCTCACTTTGTATGAACTGTATGCCCAAGTAATAGTGCAACATACCCATATCAGACATCTCAAATGCAGATTTGAGTTCGGACTTAAAATCTGAAATTTTATCCGCATCAGTACCTGTGAGCAACATATCATCTACATAAAGAATGATTATCAAAATATCCCCCCCCATCTCTCTTGATGTAGAGGGTGCTTTCAGTTGGACTGTTGGTGAACCCCTGGCTAGTCAAAAATGCATCAATCTTTGCATACCAGGCACGCGGTGCTTGTTTTAAGCCATACAAAGCTTTCCTCAACTTGCACACCTTGTGCTCTTGACCAGACATAGCAAAACCAAGAGGTTGTATCACATAAACCTCTTCCTCAAGATCACCATTCAAAAAGGCTGTTTTTATGTCCAACTGATGTACAAACCAGCCATAATGTGCAGCCATAGCAACAACAACACGGATGGTGGTCATCCAAGAAGTGGGGGCAAAAGTTTCTTCATAATCTATGCCCTTTTTCTGAGCATAGCCCTTAGCAACCAGCCTTGCTTTGTACCTGTCAATGGTACCATCTGGTTTGCGTTTAACCTTATAAACCCACTTTGTACCAATTGCCTTCTTGCCAGGAGGCAAATCCACCAAATCCCATGTATGATTCTTATCAATAGAATCCAATTCAGCTTGCATGGCCTGCATCCAATGCTGATTTTCACTTGCATCTTCAAAACTCTCAGGTTCCTCTTCATCCATAAGAGAACTCACCCAAGCTGACTCTGAAAAGTGAGAGCTTTCAGCCTCACGTGTACTCCTACGTGTCCTACCTGGTAATGGAGCAGCAAGTCTACTCTCTTGAAGAGTCTGTATAGCCCAACGAGGAATGGTTCTAGCTTCTTGCAAAGCTGTCCTCTCTTGTACAACAATATCCTCTTCTGCTTGCTGTATGTCAGGCTCAGCCTGGGGCTGATTTAAAGCATCAAACACACGAGGTGGTGGCTGCAAATTCTGAAATTCAGCCGGTATATCAGCTGTGGTTCCCATGCCAATGGGTAACAACCCTTCAAATACATCAAAAGACTCCTGAGGTTGCTGAAATTTAAATTCAGCAATGGGTTGTGCTGAATTCTCTGCAAAAACAACATCTCTGCTCACAAAAATCCTCCGTGTGACAGGATTATAGAGACGGTACCCTTTACTTTGACTGCTGTAGCCAACAAATATGCACTTTATGGCTTTATCATCAAGCTTCCCACGAAGCTCCTGTGGTACATGTGCATAAGCCAAGCAACCAAACACACGAAAATAATCAACACTAGGTTTCCGATCAAACCAAGCTTCATAGGGTGTAACAGATCTGAGTGCCTTTGTAGGGCACCTGTTCAACACATGAGTGGCACACATAAGAGCTTCCACCCAAAACTTATGTGGCAATCCCTTTGCTTTCAGCATACACCTGGCCATCTCCATGAGTGACCTATTCTTTCGTTCGGCCACACCATTCTGCTGAGGTGTATATGGTGTAGTACACTGGTGTACTATGCCCTTCTCTAAACAAAAAGCATCAAATACTTTAGATAAGTATTCCCCCCCTCTGTCAGTTCTGAGAGTCTGCACTTTTTGTCCTGTTGCATTTTCAACCATGTTGACATAATGTCGGAAATGCATAAAGACATCAGATTTGTTCTTCAAAGCATACACCCAGGCATATCTGGAAAAGTCATCAATAAAAGTAACAAAATACCAATGACCTCCCCAAGGATTGTGTCCTCATTGGACCACATACATCACTGTGAATGAGCTGCAATTTGCGGACAGCTCTAACAACTCCATCCTTTTTGAAACCCTGACGATGCATCTTTCCCAAAATACATCCCTCACACACATGTCTGGGAGGAGTCTCTAAATTAGGTAGGGCATCTACCATTTTCAGCTTCTGAAGTGCCATGAGACTGCCATAATTTACATGCCCAAACCTGGCATGCCACAACTCTGCATCCTGCATAGCAGATGTAGAGGTAGAAACAACACATGCACTGTGCCTCTCATAAGGATCAAGACGGTACAAACCGCGACATAAGGTCCCTGTAGCAACCAAAGCAAAGTCACTTTCCCTGTCACGGACCATACATTTAGTATCCTCAAAGGAAACAACCAGCCCTCTCTTTGCAAAAGAAGACACTGAGAGAAGATTCTTCTTTATCCCAGGCACATACAATACATCCTGAAGGAGAAACTCTGAGCCATTAATGGCTGTAAGCATAACATCCCCTGAACTGGATAAGAAGCATTATTTGCACACGTAACCTTTCTGCCACAAGAAGAAGGTACCATCTTGCCAAACAAATCCTTTCTGGACGTGATGTGCCTTGAGGCACCACTGTCAAAGAACCATACATCACCACTTTCACTCACACTGAGTGAATGAACCTCATTTGAGGGATCATAGCTGCAAGTAAAGAAGCACCAATCCTCTTCCACAACGTTGGCTGTGGCATCATCTTTCTTGTTATCCACATCTGAAGAGTCTTCAACTGAATTACCAGACTCTTTCTTCTTTTCCTTGGCTATCCTCTTATAACATTCATGAATATAGTGACCTGGCTTCTTGCAGTAATGGCACTTACCCTTCTTTTTAGGTTTCTGTGCATCATCCTTCTCTTTACTAGATGGCTGTCCTGATTCTGACTTAGGCTTATATGCACCAGATTTTCCTTTGCCCTTGTTCTTGGCAAAGAATGCTTGCTCACCACCCCTTTGCATGACATTTTTCCGAGTCTACTCTTCCTGCAACAAAAGTCCAACCAATTCCTGAAAGGATAGAGGGACAGGATTACCCCTCATGGTGGACAAGTGAAGAGATGTATGAAAACCCAAATAAGAGCTCGGTAAAGAGTTAAGTGTAGTGGTGACCATCTCAGCATCAGAAATGATTTCATCAATATTCAAGAGCTGTTCTCTCAAATCCTGAATCTTCGTAAGATGATCCTGCATAGAATCACCCTCATCCATGCACAAGTGTGATAGTTCCCGCTTCAAAAAGGCAACTCTAGCCTCATTGCGAGCCTGATACATGTGCTCCAAAGTATCCCATGCAGCCTGAGATGTCCTGCATGAACGGATATGCGGAATAATGGACCTCTTAACTGAAAGTGCAATCAAAGAGAGTGCCTGAGCATCCCTGGAATCCCACCTAGTTTGTTCCTGTGTAGGTGCCTGAGGAGCTGGTAGTACAACCTGCTGCCTGCCATGTTGTGGAGGGGTAGCTGGGGCCACATGCATAGGCCTTGCCTCAGCTCCACTTACATAATTCCACAAATTCTTTGCAACTAGCAGATTCCTGATCATAAAGCTCCACAGGGAATAGTTGGTTCCATCCAACTTATCTTCCTGGGCTAAAATCCCAAACACATCAGCAGTGTTCTTGCCATGAGAGCAAACTGTAACCTGCAAAAGAGACTGACTGCACAAGAGTCCACAAATATTGCTGGAGACTGTCTGTTTCACACAGATAGACAGCACAGCAACAAAAGCCCCAAATTTCTGGTGGCTCAAATTTCTCTGATTCCCACAAAAAACCTGTGGGAGCTGTCACAGATTGTGCGGCAACACAAAAACAGCAAAAGCCCCAAATTTCGGACTTGATTTGCTGACAAAATTCACAGTTAAGCTCCAAAATTCAGCAGGTAGACTCACCCGAGTTGCTGCTGCAGATTGCTGAGGTACGAACTGATGCAGAAGACGGTACAACGCTGTACGGAAGGCTGTACGGACAGCAAACAGCAACCAGCAGGTGCTGTACGGAACTGTACGGACAGAAAACAGCAGATAGGGCTGTACGACAGCTGTACGGCTGCTGTACGATCAGAAAACAGCAGCAAAACTGGTCGTGCAGACCTGTACGGACAGAAAAACAGCAACCAGCAGCCACACGTGCTGCACAGATGCTGTACGGCCTGTAGAAAAGCGACCAGCACTGCTTTTTGCACCAGAACAGTGCCCGAGACACACAGAAAGCAGTCGCCCAGGTCTGTAGAAGGAGGGCGACCTGTTTTTCAGCACCAGAAGCAGGCAACCAGCACAGTAGAGAGTGTTCTTCGCGACGAAAGTGCTTCACCAGCAGTAGGGAAGGCGGGAGCAGGAACAACAACCAGCTCTGATACCAATTGTGAGTGAGAGACGGTGTGGAGCACGCGAAGAAACAGAAGAAAAACGTGTGGAGGCCTGAAGCAAAACGATGGAGCTCAAAAAATGAAGATAAGATTGTTACAAAACTTAGGGCATATAATAACCCTAACTGGTGCCCGTTTCACATAACGGTAAGTTGGGCGCCTTATTGGGCGCGGGGAAAAAACCTCACTTAAAGTGAGTAAAAAGTGCCCGGCCGGTCCTAATACATTGGCCACTGCCCATAATAATGTCAGGACATTATTTCTAACATAGAGACCGTTCGGCGAGGAAAGCTTCCTGTCCGTACTCCTCGGAGACGGGCAAATGAGGCTGTTCCTCTCATTCAGCCTACGGAGGATGATGATCCAGGACAGCAGAGTATGATGGCAGAGCCAGAGTATGATGAAGAGGGCAACGTCCTGACAGATGGGGACTTGCTCTCTTCAGGAGTGTCATCATCCTCATCCGATGAGGAGTTTTGAGATTCAGAGAGTAGAGTCTCGAGAGTCGAGTCGAGACTCTTTGTTATTGCTTAGTGTTTTTTACTTTTGAGTCTTGACTCTTGACATCAGACATTTATGATTTGTTATTTGTATGCTCTAGTATGAGCCTTTTAGGTTGACATCAGACATTTGTTATTTGTATGCTCTAGTATGAGCCTTTCTACGTCTATTTCGTCTTGACAGCCATTGTGTCAAGTATATGATGTGTGTTTTGAAATTAGTACATACTACATGCAAAGTGGTTTATTTTGATTCTTGAATGTTTTAAACTTTTATGTACCTTAAATGTAGAAAGGTGTTGAATGTCCTATTGTTTGCCAATGGTACGTATTTTTACGTACATAAAAAATTTTACTGTACGGAACACCGTACAGTACGTACATATACGCAACGTACAGTACGTACACATCAACCTTGGGCCTAGTTCAAGTCCGTGGGCATCGCCTATTCTTCTGGTAAAGAAAAAAGACGGATCTATGCGGATGTGCATAGACTATAGGGCTCTTAATCAGATAACGATTAAGAACAAGTATCCAATGCCACGCATGGATGAGTTGTTTGATCAACTCTATGAATCGAGATACTTTACAAAAATAGACCTGAGATCTGGGTATCATCAGGTTAGAATAAAAGCAGAAGATGTTGCGAAGACAGCATTTAGGACCCGTTTCAGGCATTTTGAGTTTTTGGTCATGCCATTTGGGCTAACCAATGCTCCAACGACGTTTATGACGCTAATGGACAGCATCTTACGTCCATATCTGGGAAAATTCGTAGTAGTTTTCCTAAATGATATTCTTGTGTACAGTAAGACACAGAAAGAACACATAGAGCATTTGCGACACAGAAAGAACACATAGAGCATTTGCGTCTAGTGTTCGAGTTGTTGCGAGAGCACAAACTATTTGCGAAGAAGAGCAAATGTGAATTTTTTGAAACAGAAATTCACTATCTTGGCCATATTATATCCGCTGATGGTACGCGGATGGAGCCAGAAAAAGTAGAGGCTATTCTTAAATGGCCAACGCCGAAGAATCTCGAGGAATTGCAGATTTTTCTTGGCATGTCGGGGTTCTACCGACAGTATGTGAAGGACTACGCGAAGATCGCAGTCCCGTTGACTGACCAGTTATGGTCAAAAACAAAAAACATTAGTTGGGGAGAAGCCCAACAGAAAAGCGTTGATAAGCTTAAGGTGACCGTAGCAGTTGCACCTGTTTTGACTATTGTGGATCCAAATGAGCCGTTTGTTTTGGAAACAGACGCTAGTAATGAGGCCATTAGGGCCGTACTTATGCAAAGGGGACGCCCAATTGCATTTGAGAGTAAAAAGTTAGATCGTGCGCAGCGTAACTACTCGGCTTACGAGCGAGAGTTACTAGCGATAGTTCATGCACTGAAAAAGTGGAGACACTATTTATATGGTGCTACTTTTGAGGTCCAGACGGACCATGAAAGTCTGAAATGGCTTTCAAGTCAAAATGAACTGAAGAGTAGAAAAGCTCGGTGGGTGGAGATTCTACAGGAGTTTGACCTTCAGATACGTTACCAAAAAGGTAAGTATAACATGGTGGCAGATGCACTTAGTCGCATGCCACAGATTAATGAACTTAGTTTCACAGTCTTCAAGAATGATTTCTTGGAATCACTACGTGGTTTATGTGAGCATGATCCATCTTTTACAGAGGTCTGGCGTGCTGTACGCGTACGCACTTCTTCACAGACGCGACCACCTCCCTCGTTGGCACGTATTGCTAGTCCGGAGAGACTGGCCGAAGGTGCAACGAGAAGGGAAGCGAGAGTTAGTCCGGAGAGACTAGCCGTGTCTTCTGGGTATAGTTTGGAGCCGGAGAGTTCTGACGTAGGCCCTTCATCACCTTTGACGCCACGGCTTCAAAGGGGAGTGATAAACTTCGTCGGGGGGAGAAATATGCTAATTACTCCATTGACGACGGGTACTTACTCTACAAGGGTAGAATATGTGTACCAACTATTGGTGACTTTCGGGTCCAAATTCTTAAAGAAAGTCATGATAGTCCAAGTGCGGGTCATCCTGGGATTCAGAAGACCTATGCACTAGTAAAAAGACAGTTTTACTGGCCTAGTTTGTTTAAGGATGTCCAGACTTATGTGCTGAAATGCAGTAAGTGCCAGGTCAATAAACATGAACGTCTTAAGGTTGGAGGACTACTCCATCCGCTGGAGATTCCTCAAGGAAAATGGAAAAGCATTTCCATGGATTTCATTACCGGTTTACCCAAGACGAGTCGAGGGAATGACTTGGTGTGGGTGGTAGTGGACAGGTTAACTAAAATGGCAAAGTTTATCGCCACGAAGAAAACTGTAAAAACGCCAGAGTTGGCAAAACTCTTTATTGAACATCTCTACAAGCTATATGGCCTGCCCGCAGATATAGTGTCGGATAGAGATAAAGTTCAACAGTCATTTTTGGAGAGAAGTCTTCAAAAAACTAGATACTACTCTGAGTATGAGTACGGCAGATCATCCGGAGTCTGATGGTCAAACTGAAAGAGTTAACCAAATTCTAGAGGATATGTTGCGTTCTTATGTTAGTAAGAAGCAATCTAATTGGGAAGAGTACTTGCCCTTACTAGAGTTTGCATATAACAGCTCCAAACACTCAGCGACTGGATTTACACCATTCATGTTAATGTATGGATTCCAGCCGAGATCTCCGATGGCTGTAGGCCTAGAAAAGGAGAAGATTCAATCTGTATTTCCTTGAAGATATGGATGATATGCTCAGAGCCGCACGTGAGAGCATTCGTAGCGCTCAGGATCGCGCTAAAACTTATGCGGATAAAGGACGAAGAAAGGTGACCTTTGCAGAAGGTGACTTTGTATTCCTCAAGGTTCCTGCGCAGTCAGAAACCATGAAAACGGGAAAGTGTGATAAACTTTCTCCAAGATATTGTGGTCCTTTTAAAATCCTTAAGAAGATTGGGGACGTAGCATATAAACTTGAGTTACCGGAGAGTTCTCAAGTCCATCCTGTCTTCCATGTCAGTAAACTGAAGAAATCAGTTCACGGGTTAGAGAACGCAGTTTCTCCAGAGATTTTGGTGGACTTGATAGAGCCACCAAAGATACCACATGAACCTGATAAGATTCTAGAGTATCGTGACAGACAAACCCGACATAAAGTGTACCAGGAGGTACTTGTTAAATGCACAGATAGGGATGAGGAGGTGGCAACCTGGGAACGCCGTAGTGCAATTTCCATAAGGTTTCCCCAGTTTGTTTTCGAGGATGAAAACTCTTCTTAAGGGGGGGTAATGTCACGTAGGCTGTAATGCCAGTGACCAACGGCAGACCGGATGGCCATGTCCGGGGTTCAGTGACAGAGGACGCCCATGCGGAGTCATGGGCGGCCAGGCTAGTGTGGACGGCAGGCCACACACTATATAGCCTGGGGGATGAGGGGCAATCCTCATTCTTCCTCTATGGCTGGGTGGTGAGCCAGAGGCCGTCCCCTCTTGTGGTAACGCCCGTAGCGGCGTTACGGATATCTAACAGGCACCTAGCCTTAGGGGTCTAAGTGACCAGGGGTATATATCCTATATAATATATATAATATAGTAAATATATATAATATAGTACACAATACATAATAAATATGGAAAGGCCAAATATTATACACAAGCTGGAGCAGGACTAATATGAAAAGGCCAACATAATATACATAGGGCAAAAAGAATTAAGCTACGCAAAGTTTAAACAGGCAAAGAGCGCGCGCGGCTGCTTGTATCTCTGTGCGTGACAAGAAGCGAGGCTCGAGAGCAGCTGCCAACAGAAAGGATTAAGCTACGCAAAGTTTAAACAGCCAAAGAGCGCGCGCGACTGCTTGTATCTTTGTGCGTGACAAGAAGCGAGGCTCGAGAGCAGCTATGGACGATTGCAAGCAACGGCCAGCCCCCTGCATCAAGCTCGGGATCATCAAGGAGCTATGCACGATTGCGAGCAGCCCCGGAGATATGCACGATCGTCAGGCATGCCTTCCTTTCCCTCTTTCTCTCTTTGTTTGACATAGAAGTTTGCTTCCTCCCTTTAGGCGTGATGGTTTTTTTCTGAGTCATTAAAATAAATTGAAATTGGGCATTAAAGGGCTCAAGAGTCTCTGAAATTAGAGCACCAAAAGACCTCTACCTTTGAACTTCCAAGGGTATTTCAAAGGTTGATGAGCATGCTATATAATGAGAGATCTGATCTACCACTTTGAACACAACGCTTTCACGTGATCTGAAGCAATCTAAACTCCTCAAGCTTCTTGGTTCTTAGTATTTTACTAGGTAATATCTAATAGTAATAATCACATCAAGTTTTATTTCATGTTAAGTGTATATTTAGGTTTATGAGTATCTAGTTGTTGAGATCAATTCATGCATGTTCATGTCTAACTTCGTAATCTTTCTATGGTTTTAGAATGCAAGAGCCCTAATTTCCTACATCGTCTTGCTTGTGTGCCATCTTGAATTTCAAGTTAACGACTCCAAGCTTCACATTCCAGGTACCAAAACTTTTATTTACAATCATTGTATTCTTATTTTCATGCATCTTTGGTGCTTATTTACACTCATCTGAATAGCTAAAAGAAATGCATGATTCTCGTGCATCTTTGGTGCTTATTTACACTCATCTGAATAGCTAAAAGAAATGCATGATTCTCATGCATGTCCCTATCTTTCTTTTGAATCTATAATTTATATGGTTGTAGCATGACATCAATGTCTATAAAATGAAAGAGATTAACATTAATTCAAGGTAAGATGAAATAGAAAACAATGTACTATAATAGAAAACTGTTTTTAATTAGATGGCCCGCCAACATAGTCTCCTTCAAGTGCTTCAAAGTAAGCAAGATAAAGAGAGAGAACGAGAAGAAACATTGCACAATATATTTGGCTCCGAAAGTGAGTCTGATGAGGACTCAGAGAGTGAATCAAGTAAAGACGAAGTCGTTGAAGACATGGACCTTTTGGGTATGCCCCAAGATGATTTGCCAACCAATAATGAAGATCCCTCAACAAGTAAGAAGAAGAAACAAGTGAGGCGGAGAAAGTTTCGTACAGAGTGGAAATCAAAGTATCCGTTTCTCATTCGACTTGTTAAAGGTGAACAAGAATTCATGAAGTGTGAATGGTGTGAAAAGTTTAGAGTTAAGGGGCCATGGGGTGTTGGCCAAGGGTGCAAGACTATGAAGAGGGATGCAATAAGAAAGCACATGTGATCACGGGAGCACAAATGGGCTGCAATGCGAAACTATCATGAAACAAAGGGGACTACACTTCCATAGCATGCTGTGGTAATTAAAGATAGAAACAAAGAAAGGCTGATCACTTGCATGAAGCTGATGTATTTCACAAGTGACGAAGATCTTGCAATCAGAAAGTTTGAAAAGGTGTGACAACTAGCCTATACTTTAAAGGTGGAAGGTATGCCTCTTCAACACGATTACTCCTTACACAAATATGATGGCTGGAAAGGAATTTTTATTCTCTATATCACAATATCTTCACAAAGTACAACTTGAAGAACTATTGGAGAGTCCTTTTTATGCTTTAATGGTAGATGAATCTACTGATAGAGCTTTAGAGAAACACTTGATCATCTATATTTCTTTTCTTTCATCAAAAGGAATGGGTGTACGCAACATTGAGTTTGGAAAGCTCATTGTTGTTTCTGATGGGACTGCACAAACAAAATTTGATGCCATTATGGAAGTGATGACCCAAATTGGCCTTAACAAGCAACGACTAATTGGAATAGCTACAAATGGTGATAGCTCTATGCTTGGACGACATGATGGACTCGTTGCCAAACTCAAAAGAGAAGTACCATGCCTCATTAGTGTTCACTGCATTGCCCACAGGGAAGCTCTTGCTGTTTTGGATACATCAAAATGTTTTCCTTGTCTCTCTTATATTGACAAGATTGCAAACAAAATCTATTCTTGGATCAATGCTTCTAGTTTGCGCCATTCCGAATTTCAAAATCTACTACATGATATGAATTTGCAAGTCTTGGAGGTCTTGCAAGAAAAGCTCAAGTCTAATCTGGTGTTCAGCAACCAAATCAATGAACCAACCAGCTTTCAGTACAAAGAGGCATCAACTGGCTCACAAGGATCATTCACTGTCAGCTTCGTGTTCGGGTCCATCGCCGACGTAATAGGCTTGCAGTTCTCCATCCCAAAGGCCTCAAGAAACTCATGAACATACCGTAGCTGAGAGACAAAGAACCCCCTCTGGGTCTACCAGATCTCCAATCCCAAGAAGAAGTGGAGTAAGCCTAAGCCAGTCATCTCAAACTCCTTTGACAAGGCAGCCCTTGTCACTCTAATGTGCTCCACATGACTGCCGGTGAGAATGAGATCATCCACATAAAGGATGATTAATGTGACCATGCCGCGTTCCCGAAAGAGATATAGGTTGGGATCTGCAACCGATCTCTGAAATCGAGTCCGGAGAAAGAAGGAATCAATCTTCTGATTCCAAGCCCTAGGAGCCTGTTTAAGACCATACAAGGCCTTCCTTAACCTATAAACCATCCCTTCTGATCTTCAGTGATCCGAGTGTTACTTCGATGTCGGTACTGATGAATGTTATGTCTGCCAACTCCTCTTGGAACTTTTTGTTAAGAATGTTTAAGTCATGTAGAACATCTGCAACAAGTAGGTAGATGCAAAATAGAAGCTTATATACACACAACTTAGCATACCATCCTAGAGCACTCTCCTCCCAAAAGCTCATGATAGCTAGCATTAACTTGGTAAGTCTCTGCATCACACTCCCTCTTGCAAGCCAATGAACATCATGAATTTGCAAGACCTCCAAGACTTGCAAATTCATATCCTGTAGCAGATTCTGAAATTCGGAATGGCGCAAACTAGAAGCATTGATCCAAGAATAGATTTTGTTTGCAATCTTATTTGAGAGTGAGCACACCTCACCACTCATCCCTACCATTAAAATGTAATCTAAAATTTAATTAATTAAAATTATATATATGTGTAAATCTATTTAAGTGTGTGTGTGTGTGTGTGTGTGTGTGCATGTGCATGAGAGAGAGAGAGAGAGAGAGAGAGAGACTGAGAATTTCTATGTAGGAGATAGTTTGTGTGGGAGGAGATAGTGTGTGTTTTCATTAGTGTATGTGCGGTGTGTACATGTGTGTGTGTGTGTGTGTGTGTGTGTGTGTGAGAGAGAGAGAGAGAGAGAGAGAGAGAGACGACAGATAATTTCTACGCAGGAGATAGTTTGTGTGGGAGGAGAGAGTGTGCGTTTAGATTAGTGAATGTGCGGTGTGTACGTGTGTGTGTGTGTGTGTGTGTGTGTGTGAGAGAGAGAGAGAGAGAGAGAGAGAGAGAGAGAGTATATGCATGCATGTGCGTACATCTGCACCTATGTGTAGAATGTGCGAGAGAGAAAGAGTGAGATGGGGTAGACCTGGAGAGAGAGAGAGAGAGAGAGAGAGAGAGAGAGAGAGATTACTTTCAAGATGCGTTTATTTGAGAGTGAGCACACCTCACCACTCATCCCTACCATTAAAATTTAATTAATTAAAATTATATATATGTGTGTAAATCTGTGTGTGTGTGTGTGTGTGAGAGAGAGAGAGAGAGAGAGAGAGTTTCTATGTGAGAGAGTGTGCGTGAAGACATAGAGAGAGAGAGAGAGAGAGAGAGAGAGAGAGAGAGAGAGAGAGAGTGTGTGTGTGTGTGTGTGTGCATGAGAGAGAGAGAGAGGCTGAGAATTTCTATGTAGGAGATAGTTTGTGTGGGAGGAGATAGCGTGTGTTTTCATTAGTGTATGTGCGGTGTGTACATGTGTGTGTGTGTGTCTATAGCAAGAGCTAAAGATTCACCAAGTCTCACTAACAAATTTTCCCCCTTGGGTATGATTGAGGAGGCATGTCTCACCCCAGAACCACCTCATCCCTCTATAGTCAGAGAGAGAATATAAGAAGAATTGGATGCTATTAGCCAATTTAAGAGAGAGATACCTAATGCCACACTTGCTACCAAGAGTGCTGCTGAAGTAACCCCTCCTAGGAGAGGAGTCAACTCTGAAAACAATGGGTCTAGCCTCAAGAAGATGCCACATGGGGCTAGAACTACCTCTTCTAAGATGGCCCATAGTATCTTAGATGACATTAGTGGATCCCCTTCTAAGTTTAGTCAATCCAACTCAATCAGTCAGGGGGGTAAGGATTTAGACATGGAAGATATTGAGGAGGAGCCTACTAGAGTCTCCACAAATACTTAACTTTCCATGGAGAAGCTCTCATTAGTCACATGGAATGTTAAGGGAATAAGAATAAGAAAAAAGAGTGCCCTGTTTTGGGACTATCTTAGGAACAATCCAACTATGGAACTATTGGCTATCCAGGATCATCACCTGGATAAGAACTACCCAAGGAAAAGTAATTGGGGCAAACACCTTGTTTTTTATGCTAAGGGAGACAAGGGATTCAATGGTGCCATGATAATTTCCCGCAGAGAGCTGCAACCCAAAGTGGTCTTCAATCACCCCTCTCAAAGCTTAATAGTGCAAATCTGACCAGGTTTAGTGGATATGTAATGTTAATGCATGCTAAGGATAGAGCTAAACTATGGAAAGACCTAGAAAAAATAGATATACTTGAGGTGTGGCCACTACTCGAGGATTTCAATATGACCATCAATACACAAGATAGAACTGATGCTCATAACACTTTAGCAAGATCAAAAAAGCATCAATGGAAGGAACTTGAGGACAAATGGTTGATGTCATATTTGTGGCACCTAGGTCATTGGTCCTCTACCCTTAGACAACCACATGAGCTTGCAGTACACTAACACTTCAACCAGACTTAATAGATGTTATGCATCCCATGGGGATGAATGGATCCACCACACTATGAAATGCAAGGTCTGCCCATAACACACCTTCTCTAACCATTTTCCCCTCATGATAAGTCTCCAGGCAAAAGCTGTAGGCATGCTCATTCCTAATGGAAACAAAAAGAATCTGGTTGTCAACTCCAAGATGCTAAAGGATGCTCAATTCCAAGACCAAGTGACCCAACATACATTTAAGCTCAATGTGTAACTCAAACTAGGTGTGGTGACTACTGGAGAAACTTCACCAGAAGAGTCCAGCACTCCATTGCTACTTGTGGCAAACATGCCAAAGCGAGAATAGATGTATTGGGGGCCCAACTCAGAGATGAAGTTGAAGCATTGGCCAAAATGAAAATGAGTGGATCCATGCAGGCAAAGGATCTTAAAATATGGCTAAGTGTAAGAGACCAGTTGAATGAGATGGAGTTATAGAGAAAATAGAGCAAGACTCCTAGCAAAAAAGCATGCCGTTAGCATAATGATGCCAACCCCAAGGCATTATTTAAAGCACTGAAGGTGAAGCAAAAGAAAGACATCATTTGGCAATTAGTGAATGAATAGGGTTAAACCATTTCAGACCCTAATGATATGACCCAAACTATGCTCTCATATTTAGGGAAAGTCATAAGTGAGGAAGAGGATCAATCCTAGCCCAGATTGGATGCTCACAATGAATTGCTAAAGTAGGACTCAACCTGTAATTGACTCCACTACTAGAAATTGGTAAGACACATATCAGTCAAGAGGAATGTAAAGAATCATTATGGAAGATGGGCAAGAACAAGTCCCCTGGCTAGGATGGAATAATTGTGGGATTTTCTCAACACTTTTGGCGCCAACTAGCTTGCCCAGTCACACTGAGATTGCCAACAACATTTTTCAGGAGAACATGGCTACTTAGAGCATTAAACTGGACATGATTAAACTTATTCCTAAGACAACAGCCTACTCACTCTTGAAACACTGGGCCACTAACAATGATTACAATAATGTATAAAATTGTGGCTAAAGTGGTTGCCGCTAGGCTGGCCTCATCTCTTCATAAGTATCTATTAGAGCATTAACATGGTTTTATAAAGGGGAGATCCATTTTTGACATTGCCCTAACTGCACTAGTCATCTTAGACTATGCTAAACCGATAAATCAGAAGTGCATCACGCTTTGAGCGTGACATGGACAAGGCCTATGACAGAATACAATGGACATTTGTGAAGAAGACAATGGAAGTTATAGGATTTAGGCCGCAGAGAGCAAACATCATTCTAAATCTGGAGAGTAGGCTGAGTCAACACTTCTCTTTAATACTATACTGGTGGAAAGCCTTAAGATGAAGAGATCAGTCACGCAGGGGTGCCCATCGGGCCCCCTACTATTTGCCATAGCTACTCACACCTTTTTGTTGGCGCAGTGGAGAGAGCCCTAGCTAATGACTCACTTAATGGCATAGTGCGGCCTAAGGGTAAGTAACTAGCTATTAAGATGTTTGTAGATGACTCATTACTATTTCTCCAAGCATTGCTTGATAATCTAAGAGATTCTCTTAATATAGTTCAGTTGAACTAGCTATTAAGATGTTTGTAGATGACTCATTACTATTTCTCCAAGCATTACTTGATAATCTAAGAGATTCTCTTAATATAGCTACTCACACCTTTTTGTTGGCGCAGTGGAGAGAGCCCTAGCTAATGACTCACTTAATGGCATAGTGCGGCCTAAGGGTAAGTAACTAGCTATTAAGATGTTTGTAGATGACTCATTACTATTTCTCCAAGCATTGCTTGATAATCTAAGAGATTCTCTTAATATAGTTCAGTTGTATGCTCGTTGTATGCCATGGCGTCATGCTCCAAACGTAATGTGGACAAGTCAAAGCTCATCTCAATTTCTGAGGAATCTTCAGTTGATGCCACCTGCTAGATTGGGGAAACTATAAAAAGAGGAAATGTGGTCAGGCACATGGGTGTTCCTCTGAGACTTGAGCTGACCAGCAAGTAGATGGTTAGTTAGATATTACAAAGATTAAGAATAAATTGGCCAAGTGGGCCTTTCTTTAACTAAAGTGGCAAGGTAGAGTCAAGGTCTTAAACTCAATATTGCTATCTTATTTTATGTACACTATGCCCCAATGATCCCTATGCGGAAGACACACTAGCAAGAGCTTCTTAGTCCTATCAGGACCTTCCTATGGCAAAAGAGACACTTAGGCCGCCATAGGTTCCTAGAGATCTTAGAGGGCTTGGCATCCTTGATCTAGAAGCCCACTCATTGGCCACCCACTCCAAGCTCTTGGTGGCCCTACCCGAAAGCAGTCAAACATAGGCTATTATGATTAGACATTTACCTGATGAAAGCTAACTGAGATCTATTGGGGGCCTCTGGAAAGAACTCACATGGAAGAACATGCTACTTAGCAGGGCACCTCTCAAGATGAAAGGCACTTCATTTGTACTAGACTTTGTGAACAAATTTAGAGCTTTAGATGACTCTCTATTATGGTATAACAATAACAGACTAGAGAGAGTAACCCTCTCGTTCCATTTTCAGTACGGTGGACCCCACTATGTTTCGGAAGCCCCTTGCTAGGCTGGATCTAAAGAGAGCTAGGTACAGAAGCAATAAAGGAGTATGCAAGGTGATAGACCTATGGAATGGAAATCTGGGTGGATGGAGACACACATACCAAATCCTTCTCATGTTTGGCTTGAAACTAGAGTGCATAGACGTATTACTAGCCTACCTGGCTAAATTTGAAGCCATCAGCCCCCCCATGGCTAACTTGGGCAACTAATTTTGAGGATTTATGGTGGTTAAACTCCCTTCAATTTTACGAGCCCTCTATAAAAGTAGTGTATCAGCCCTGCAAGTTATGAGGCACAATATACTCAAGCAAATATGGCTAGCTAGAAATCAAACCATATTTGACAAAGGCCCCCAGATACCCACATGTGTGTTGGACATGGTGAAAAGGGGCCATTTGGGCGCACCGCCATACTTGTTCAGTGCTTGCCTAATGGCGATGAAACTTTGTAGGGGCATCTACGGCAATGGGTTAGACCTCTGTGCAAAGTTTCATGGCCACTGGGCACTGAACGTGTGTGTCGGTGTGCCCTAACGGCCTCTTTTCACCACGCCCACGTGCGTTGGGCATGGTCAAAAGAGACCGTTTGGGCGCACCGCCATATATATTTGCTGCCCAATGGCCATGAAACTTTGCATGGGGATCTATAGCAACGGGTTAGACCCTTGTGCAAAGTTTCATGGCCATCGGGCACAAAAAACATGTGGCGGTGCACCCAAATTGCCTCTTTTCTCACCATGCCCACATGTGCATTGGGCATGGTGAAAAGAGGCCGTTTCGGCGCACTGCTATACTCGTTCGGTGCCCGATTGCCATGAAACTTTGCAGAGGGGTCTATGGCAATGGGTTAGACCTGCGTGCAAAGTTTTATGGCCAACAAGTACCGAACGTGTATGGCGATGAGCCCAAACGGCCTCTTTTCTATCAAAATATGCAGTGGAAATGAGGACAAGATCTGAAAACACTAGAGCAAGTGCACAGCAGAAAAACGCAAAGAGAGAGAGAGAGAGAGAGAGAGAGAGAGAGAGAGAGAAGCGTATAACTCTGCTATATACACAAGAAATCCCGGATACAGAATGATATGTGGGGGGTAAGGGGCCATTATATATGGCCCCATGCTATTGGTCGGCCAGCATATAGACAGCCGACAGCCCATGACCAGATTTCCCCTCCAGTCGGCCAGCAATAGACAGTCGGCCATCAACAGAGCATGTCGGCCAGCACACAGGGAAAAGTCAAGGTAGCCAGTGATGTGACCAGCAGTCAGCCAACATCTGGTACCGCCGACAGGTCCAATACAACCTCCCACACCTGGAAAAATATGGAGAGTGGGAAAAATGAGAAAACACCTAAAGCAGGCGGGCACACCCACAACAGAGGCCCTGGTGTAAATATACACACAGGAGATGACTGCTAACACCCCCTCTCAGCTCCTGGATATGGAACCAACCCTAGTGAGCTGGAGTGCCGCTGAAACATAGCCTGAGGTAGAGACTTCATGAAGAGGTCCGCCGCATTGTCGTCCGTTGAACAATAAAGAAGCAAGTTGCCACCAGCCAAGATCTTCTCATCACGAACAAAGTGATAATGTATCTCTATGTGCTTGGTCCGGGCATGGAAGACCCGATTCCAAGCAATAGCTATACAGCTCTGGTTATCGCACACTGGATGACTGTGGAAACCCAATCTTGCTAAGCAACCTCTGCAGCCACACAACCTCGCAAAGCAGCACCACAAGTAGCCCGGTACTCTGCCTCTGTCTATGACAAGGCAATAGTTGGCTGCCTCTTACTGCTCCTGAGCTGAGGGAAAAACTATAGCCTAATGTGGATCTCCTCCCCAATCTGAGTCACTCCAACCTTGGATCTAACTCCATCCATCAAACCCCCTCCTATGTAAAAGAGTCCAAGATCCTTCGTACAAAATCCGCAATCTTGCGTCCCAATGAGACTTCAACGGCATCTACATGAATGAGCTCAATAGCCCCACAGAAAAGCTCAAGTCCAATCTGGTGTTCAACAACCAAATCAATGAACCAACCAGCTTTCGGTACAAAGAGGCATCAACTGGCTCACAAGGATCATTCACTGTCAGCTTCATGTTCGGGTCCATCGCCGACGTAATAGGCTTGCAGTTCTCCATCCCAAAGGCCTCAAGAAACTCATGAACATACCGTAGCTGAGAGACAAAGAACCCCCTCTGGGTCTACCAGATCTCCAATCCCAAGAAGAAGTGGAGTAAGCCTAAGCCGGTCATCTCAAACTCCTTTGACAAGGCAGCCCTTGTCACTCTAATGTGCTCCACATGACTGCCGGTGAGAATGAGATCATCCACATAAAGGATGATTAATGTGACCATGCTGCGTTCCCAAAAGAGATATAGGTTGGGATCTGCAACCATCTCTGAAATCGAGTCCGGAGAAAGAAGGAATCAATCTTCTGATTCCAAGCCCTAGGAGCCTGTTTAAGACCATACAAGGCCTTCCTTAACCTATAAACCATCCCTTCTGATCTTGGAACTGTGAAGCCTGGAGGCTGCTCAACATACACCTCCAAGGAACGTAAATTCGACATCCATCTGATATACGGGCCACCGCTGAGAAGAAGCAAGGGCAAGAATGGTCCGAATCGTTGGTCATCCTCGCGGTCGGTGTGCAAAGGTATCCTCATAGTCGATTCCTGGTGGACACTGAGCATAACCCTTAGCCACAAGTCTGGCTTTGTGTTTGTCCACCGACCCATGTGACGCATATTTGGTCTTAAAGACCCACTTGACACCAATGACTAACTGTTTCGACGGCCTCGGTACCAACTCCCGTGTTGTTCTTCTCAATGGCATCCAATTCCACCTGCATGTCTTTCCTCCAAGTATCCTGTGAAAGAGATTCCTTGACGCAGAAGTGGGCTCTTTGTCCAGCATGATGCGAGACATCAAAGCATAGTTTACCTATAACAGCTCCGCTGAATAACTTTTATCACGGACTCTGTGCGATATTTGAGGTCTGTCCTCTGTGGTCCATTCGGAAGGAAGCTTCGTGACACCTGACTCCCGAAGGGTGTCCACCACTAACCACCTGGGTACTCGAATAGAACGCGGAGCCTCCTATTGCTCTGCGGGGGCTCACCTCCAACTATGGGCTCAACCTCCTGAACTGACTGAGGTAGTCCAGCTGGAACAATAGACTGGGAATCATCATTAGAATCCTCTAGGTCTCCAAGAAGTGGCAGCTCCATAGTAGTTAGGGGGTTGTTTGAAACGGGTTTCCTAAAAGTTTCAAACGGGTTTCGTAAAATCAGCCCAAAGTTTCCTACAAGTTTCCTACCTACAGGTTTTTGCATGTACAAAATTTCAAATATATACTGTATAAAATATGTAAAAATAACACTAAATGCATAGAATACATGGAAACATCAATTTGAAGTCTACAGTCTTTGAATCACAAATAACAAAAACCATATAATCATCCATCATCAATGTCAAATGATCATGATTCATAGACCATGGTCCATGATCTATGCTCCATGATCCAATCATCCATCATTTCATACCACAAAAAAAAAAATACATGACACTACATAAAAAAAATTATCAAAAGAGTTGCACAGATTTCGACGTTAGATTTGGGGCAAAAAAAAAGTCAAAAAATTTGCTTGAAAAAAACGTGTTTCCTACAACGAAATGTTTCCAAGTTTCCTTCCTTGTAGGAAACGCGTTTCCTAACTAGTATGGGCGGCTCATCAACAATGGAAACCGGAACATGCTCATCAAAGACCACATCCCTGCTGACAACAACCTCGTTCCTCTCTGGATCATATAACATGTATCCCTTGAAAAGAGAGTTATATCCCACAAAGATAAGCTTTTGGGACTTTGAGTCGAGCTTCCCCCTCTACTACTTCGGAATGTGAACATATGCATCGCTCCCAAACACACGAAAATGGGAGACATCAGGTTTCCTGCCAAAATATGCCTTAAAAGGAGTCATGTTCGGTACTGGAGTTGTCGGAGACCGATTGAGGATATGGACAGTCGTAGCCACAGCCGTAGCCACAGCCTCTCCCCAAAGTGGACGAGGAAGATCACAATGCTCCAGCATCGTCCTCGCCATCTCCACCATAGTCCTGTTCTTTCGTTCTACTAATCCATTCTCTGACGCGGCGAACCTGTATTGGCCAGCTCCCTCTTGATGCCATGTTCCGCACAAAATCTCATGAAAGCATTAGAAGAAAATTCACCCCCTTTGTCAGCCCGGAGAGTCTTCACCTGTAACCCAGACTCTTTCTCCACCATCACATGCCACTCCTTGAACCGAGCAAAAGCTTGGTCCTTCTGAGAAAGGAAATAAACCCATGTGAATTTGGAACAATCATCAACACGCAGCATGAAGTACAAAGAACCTCCCAAGGATGCTGTCTGCATAGGTCCACACAAGACAGTGTGTACCAACTCCAATGGTTTCGAAGCTCGCCTGGAAGCCTACTTCGGAAAGGATTCCCTGTGCTGCTTACCACGTATGCAAGAACTGCAACGTCCTTGCCTACTGCCAACATCTAGCAAGCCAACCACCATCTGGTCTCGAAAAGCTCGCCACAACGCATCCATTTAAGTGGCCAAACCGAAAGTGGCACAAGTCACCAACCTGAGAACCTGTCAAAGAGGAGAGTGCGGAGAGTTTGTATATACCATTCTCCACGCTGCCTTCCCAAACAACCCGGCCAGTCTCACGGTCCCGTAGAGCAACAGAATGCTCCTCAAACTCCACCCCCGGAAGCCAGTCTTGCATACCTCAGGCACTGACAATAGATGAAAACCAAGTGCGGAGACGTAAAGAACACGAGAGAAATGCTTATCCCCTCCGCCATCGGGAATGATCTCCATCCGGCCCTCACTGTGTATCGGAATTGTGAAATTGTCGCCAATGAAAATTCGAGATCCAAAAAGAAGTCACGGGAAGGAGTCATGTGCCTGGAAGTACCACTATCGAGAATCCATTCCCGAGTATCCTTTGCGGTGAAGCCAACTGCCTCCTCGCTCGAAGAAGATGAAGCATCCATGTCCATCATCTCTACGTGCACAAAGGTTGGAGTCTTTACAGCTAAAGCTGAAGAATTAGCACTCTTCCCAGTCCGCTTGGGACACTTCCTCCAATAGTGGCCTTTCTCGGCACAATCATTTGCAGGTCCTCTCGGCCTTCAGTTTCGCTCGGTCTGAGTCGGGCTTCTTCTCAGAAGACTTCTCCGATGAAGTCTTCCCTTTGCCCTTGTTGTTGTTATTCCGACCTTTCGACCGTTGGCCAGTTAAGGCCTCATAACCTCCGCCCTGTGGAGGGTTCGGGAATCTTTCCACTTGGTCCAAGACCATGGGCACAAGCTCCTCCCATGTGATGGTGCTGAGCTTGCCCACTGGTAATCAATGAAGAGTAAAAGGCTGAGTATTGAGAAGGCAAATGTGACAACAACGTTATGGCCATATTCTCTGATGATATCTCTTTCCTAGACTTGAGAACTTCCTGCTGAAGAGCATGGAGCTTGTTGATGTGCTCCTGCATCGTCGACGACTTTGCAGGATTCATCACCCACATCTGAACTTCCAAGGAGATCCTCTTCATGGGTGACACCCTGTTGTAGAGAGAAGCCAATTGCTGCCAAATACCTCTAGCCAGCATCATATGCTTGATATGATTGATTACCTATGGTGTGCAATTGAGAAAAATGAAAGAATGGACTCTGGCATTGACACGATCCCATAACTGTGCCTGTGTTTCACGTTCCTTCCGAATAGAGGGTAACTCCCCTTCCTCTAACTCTGGCCGTGGAACCCCAACAACAACGAAATCAGCAAGGTCGTAAGACTCCAAAACAAATTCCATCATTACCTTCCATATGCTGTAGTTGTTCTCGTCCAACTGACGGTCCACTAGGAACGTGGGGAGTGTCGGGATCTTCACGTGCTTCTCGGCCATCTCAAGTAAATCTGCCATTGTGGAGCTATTATAACTGAAAAGGGAGGGTGGGTGGAAAAAAATGAAGAACTAAACCTGCAAGTGGCTGTCTTTAGTAAATCAGCACGCCTTCCGCTTGCTTCTCCTCTTCCCGTACGGCTCAAAACAGTCCTCGATAGTCGACCATCAGCAAAGCATGTCAGTAGCACACACGGGAAAGTCGGGGCAGCCAGTGACCAGCCGGCCAGCATCTAGTACAGCCGACAGGTCCAATACAGCCTCCCACACCTAGAAAAATTGGAAAAAAATAGGAAAAAATATGGAGAGTGGGGAAAAATGAGAAAACACCTAAATCGGGCGGGCAAACCCACAACAGAGGCCCTAGTGTAAATATACAGATAGGAGATGACTGCTAACATTTTCACCATGCCCACATGTGTGTTGGACATGGTGAAAAAGGGACCTTTTGGGCACACTGCCATACTTGTTCAATGCGCAATGGCCATGAAACTTTGCGGGGGGGTCTATGGCAATGGGTTAGACCCGTGTGTAAAGTTTCCTGGCCATCAGGCACTGAACACCTGGCACTGTGCCCAAACGGCCTCTTTTCACCATGCCCACGTGTGCGTTGGGCATGGTGAAAAGAGGCCGTTTTGGGTGCATCGCCATACTCATTCGGTGCCCGATGGCCATGAAACTTTGCAAGGGGTCTATGGCAATGGGTTAGACCCCCATGCAAAGTTTAATTGCCATGGGACATGGAACATGTGTGGCGATGCGCCCAAATAGCCTCTTTTCACCATGCCCAACGCAAAGTGTGGGCATGGTGAAAAGAGGACGTTTTGGGTCATTGCCATACTCGTTCGGTGCCCGATGGCCATGAAACTTTGAAGGGAAGTCTTTGGCAATGGGTTAGGCCTATGTGCAAGGTTTTATGGCCATCAAGTACTGAACATGTATGGCAGTGTGCCCAAACAACCTCTTTTCTCTATACCCACATGTGCGTTGGGCATGGTGAACAGCGGCCATTTGGGCACACCGCCATACTCGTTCGGTGCCCAATGGCCATGAAACTTTGCAAGAGGGTCTATGGAGGGTTTATGGCAATGGGTTAGACCCCCCTACAAAGTTTCATGGCCACTGGGCACCGAACGTGTGTGGCAATGCACCCAAACGGCGTATTTTCACCATGCCCACATGTGCGTCGGGCATGGTGAAAAGAAGTGTTTAGGCGCACCACCTTACTCATTCGGTGCCTGATGGCCATGAAACTTTGCACGGGTTAGACCACATGTGGGCATGGTGAAGAGAGGCCGTTTGGGCGCATCGCCATACTCATTCAATACCGGATGGCCATGAAACTTTGCGGGGGGGGGGGGGGGGGGGGGGGTCTATGGCAATGGGATAGATTCCCAAGCAAAGTTTTATGGCCATTGGGTGTACCGAACATGTGTGGCGATGTGCCCAAACGGCCTCTTTTCACCATGCCCAAATGTGGGCATGGTGAGAAAAGAACCGTTTCGGCATACCGCCATACAGGTTCTGTGCTGCCCGATGGCTATGAAACTTTGCAGAGAACTCTTTGGTAATGGGTTAGACCCGCGTGCAAAGTTTTATGGCCACCGGGTACTGAATGTGTATGGCGGTGCGCCCAAACAGCCTCTTTTCACTATACCCACGTGGGCGGCTTGGTGAAAAGGAGCTGTTTGGGCGCACCGGTACTACCATACTTGTTCGGTGCCCGGTGGCCATGAAACTTTGCACGAGGGTCTTTGGCAATGGGTTACACCCCCGTGGAAAGTTTCATGGCCATCAAACACCGAACGTCTGTGGGGCGGTGCGCCCAAACGCCCTCTTTTCACCAATCCCAACACACGTGGTGGGCATGGTGAAAAGAGGCCGTTTGGGCGCACCGCCATACACGTTCGGCCATGAAATATAAATTGTGACAATACAAAAATAAAGATTTCTTGAATATAAACCAACATTCAAACCAAAGAAGCAAATAGAATGGATAGATGAGATACCATAGGAAAGTGGAGCATGTAATACAAGAGTGAAACAAATATGATAATGCCAAGAAAGACAATAACAGGTATAATCTCAAATAGGATACTCTCTGTGCTTAAGGGTATCTAAGATGCCCTCATGGTCTTAGTGAGAGAGGGTCCACCGTGGAGCTCCGGTCTTCTGAAAACTCGACGAAGCACAAGTTTTATAGCAAGAACTAGATGGGAGAAGATAATGCCTCCATCTTCCACTCATACTACGAGGAAACCAGGTCTCCATAGCACGAGTAGAAATTTGTGCATAATATCTACCATAGACAACCATGCTATGCCTATCAAATGGAAAGCCATAGTCATCTATCGTGTCTTCCTGGAGTTTGAACTTTGGCCTGGTGCATCGTAAAAGGTAGTAGTCTACATGCTCCTAATTATTCTCCTCTCTGCAAATGACTGCAAAAACATCACCCTCCTCAAGAAGATCTATCAATGGATCATGATCTACACTATGTTGTCCCTCGCCAATATCAATAATGGTGGGTGCTAACGGTCCAAAAGGTGGTACCTGTATAGGGGAGTAAGAACCTGCAGCTCATGCATCAGACCACTCTTTTTTTTTGGCATGAAAGCAATCTCTCATCAGTATAACTCTTACAAAAACATGCATATGATGTCGTGTAAAGATAGTGGGATCACTGTATGATGAGCTTTTGATGCTGTGCAATTTGAGTGTGCCATCAACTACCATAATCAATCCCCCCAGTGTCAATATCACTCACCTCAACACACCAAAAGAAGCGTCGTACATCCCTAGTATCACGTGGAGGAAATGAAGAGGCAGCACTAGTGGTCATATGATCTGTGCACCAATCCACCGCCTATTGAGCATCTCAAAAATGCTCATTGTCATGTCACAACTGGTAACACCTGAGCGCACGTTTGATGCAAGCACCTATACTACATGTTCACCCTTCCCATGTCTTGTCTTAAAGAAGCTCCATAGAACCTACACACTTGTACGACAATGCGATGTGTAGAACCAATAAAACTGCCGAGCACTTCGAAACTGTGCTCCACACCCATCAGACCATATCCATCGCTTTTTGTAGGTGATACCATGCTCTCCCATGAATCTGTCATGATGATCAAAGCAATGGTGCACAAAGTGTGCACTGTGAGTGTGATCATCACTAATGTAGAAGTGATACTCTCGAATGATTACTCTTCTCCTCTAGGGTGCTCTCTACACCATCCCCATCTAGCTGGGCATGACGATAGCTAATGTGAACCATTATAGCAACCTAGTGGAGGAACAGATCATAAACAAGTAAGAATAAGGTTAGAGAAAGATAAAGCGACTATAAAAATTTACAAAACATACAAAACAAAAGAAGCATGGATTGTAGAAATACCCGCTCTCAAAAGTAGTACTCAGACTGTATCTCCTGCTATGGTGCGAAGGTATAATTCTCTGCAAAGTCCTCCACTGAAATAACTACCCCAATCGGGAACTGCGTGATGCTAGCTCGAAACTGTTTATCTTGCCACTGTTCTATGTGGGCATGCTATGCTGTATGTAAGGATAGATGGCTCCTTGAAATGAAGTACTGAAATCAACACGTGGTGACTCATGCTCCACTAGCTGCAACCTCCTAGAGTCATTGCACATCACATACTCATAGTGTTGCCATGTTACCATCTCCTCATGAGAAGAATCTAGCTGATGCATGCACGTAGAAGATGTAGGCTACCACACCTGACATGTCCCCTCTACGTAAGCCATCCTATGGTACATTAAATTATCCTCACCCCGTGTACAAAGTTAGGAGTGCACAAAATCCCGAGGGCTGGTAGGGTGTATGCCGCTATGTCCCATGAGGGCTCGAAACACAGAATACAATAGCTAGAAACCAACATGATACCTACAACAACAAGTGTCGCGCTGCTGGGGGTTTCTCACAAACCAAGGCTTGCAAGCCTCGAATGAGCGCTGGCTAATTATGTTGGTGGGGCATGCATGTCGAAACTCTAGGAATAGCTCTGTCTAAGTCATCTCTAGAAAACATGCATGGTGCTCCACATACGCTCCCCGCCGAACACACCGACGCAACACCTTTTTGTACTCAGGAGATGCGTGAGAATGTTCCTCCCAAAATTTCTCTATCATGGCCCTCATCTCTGACTATAACAAGCATGTACACCTAGGTGCGCAACCACTAAAACCCCCGAGGCTACCCCCCTCTCCAAGATCCAGTCTACATCTTCTACTAAGCCCTACTCTAAGAGCATGGCACCACACCTTAAGAATGTGAGATGTGGCACGTTGTGTACCTGCCAATTTAATTATGTGTGAACTTGGAGTGACTAAAGATGCTTTGTTTTAGACAATGGGTTCTTAAATGATTAAGTTGTTTATACAACACAATGTTTTTATGCAAAATATCAATTTAAATATTTAATGGTTTGGGTATTACGGTACAAGGAAAGAATAGAATAGCAACTAAACATGCTTGAAATGAGACATTTGATGTGTGAATGTTTATGCAATTGTTTGTTTGCCTATGTGTGCGTGTATGCTTGCCTATGTGTGCTTGCCATAACCAACCATAGCCATAGACCAACGATAAACCATATATACAGCACTAATAAAACCATTTGCTTGCTTATGTGTGTGTATGCTTTCCATTTGGTTGCCATATGTGTATGCATGCTTGACTAGAAAGTATGGAAACAAGAAGAGCTAAACCATATATGCAACAATATTTGCTTGCCATAGAACAACCATAGACCAACCAGTTGCTTGCCATAGACCAACCATTTGCTTGCCTGTGTGTGTATGCTTGCCATAGAACAACCATAGCCATAAACCAACCATTTGCTTGCCTATGTGTTTGTATGCTTGCCATTTGGGCATGCTTGACTAGCAAGTTTTTTATATGATAATGTATTTAATCCTGAACATCAATTTGAACATTAATTTTTTTTTTTAAAAATTCCACATACCTGTAGAATCAATACTGGCCACAATCGTGCGTCGACCTGCCACACCATCTCTATGTGCCGTATGCTTGAGAGAGCTGTAGGACTGTCTCAAGCTATGTATGTAGAACATGTGCGCTAGCCCTCCTCGAATGGGGGCTACAAATCTGCTCGAGATGAAGAGGTGACGCAGAGTGGACGGTGGGAGTTGAAGGAGGTGGAATGGGATCACTAGGAGGTGGGGGAGGCGAGGTCTCGGCGATGGAAGAAGCAGCGCGTTTCTTCGTTCGACATCGTGCTTGGCAGTCACGAGCTTTTTTCGTCTTCTCCTCCTCACGAAGCCTTTGTTTGTAGCTCTGTTTGTTGCTCTTCAGATGTTTATTTTGCTTGCTTGATGGCCATAGTAGATATTTAGGAAATCCTCATGCAATTAGGGTTTTAAAGGTATTTACGATTAATATATGTAGAGAGAAAGAGAGAGAGTGCACAAGCTCAATAAGAATTTTGGATAATCATAGCTAGTAGCGGAGGAGAGAGAGTTAAGTTAGCAGCTCCCGGTGCATTCTTCTTCACAAGCATCTCAACTCAATGGTAGGCACCAATAGGTTCATCTCTCTCCGAGTTGGAGGAGGTGGGGGTACTCTGCACTGAGGTTGCAGGCACTCTTTGAGTTCGAAAAATAACAATTACAAGAGAGTTCAGGGGCTACTGGGCCACTCTTTAAGTTGGAAACCTAACAATAATCAAGAGAGTTCAGATAATCACTAATCATATCATTCGACTATTGGCATCTAAAGCATTTGCGCTCTTTCTTGAGTTGGTTACTGTAATGAACTAATGGTAAGTTGGAATAAGAATCTTGTCCTCCTGGTCCTTTGGGTTAATAGACTAGACTCCAATCATGTCCCCTACTCCACTTTGGTTTAGGTAAATCATAATTATTTGCGAAGGCCGAAGTTCTTTTTGGGGGAGGGGGTATTAAGTTGTTTCCTTTAGAAAAGCTTGGGTGGAAGCCGCATCCATATTTACTACTTTTGCTAAAGACGAGGGTTTTACGTTTTTCACCGGCTTATCTAGTGGAGGATCCAACTTTTGAATGAATCGATTTCATTGTCTATTGTGGGGCCATAACAAACAAGATTTGTATATACCCTTCAATAGATTTCCATGCGTGAGACAACTCCAAGAATTTGTTCATCTTTGGATCCCCAAGGGACAAAATCTCTATTAATACTCGTCCATAGCATCAATCCAATTGGGTGGGACCTATGGAGTGCTTCTTTAACATCATTGTCCAATGTCTCCATTTCAGGTGCGACATTCTAAGCTTGATGACCACATCCCACGATTTCTTTCTGAAAGAAAAAACTCGTTTTTACATCAAATTATTCAATGATTTAGTAACAAAATTCTTTGAAGACAAGAAGACACTTCTTTTATTTTTTAAGGTTTATTACATTGCCCATGGAAATCTCAACCCCTTGATCCAAAAAGTTGAAAACATCGATATTGGCCTATGAATACAATTTTTTAACGCCAAAGATATGGACTAAGATGGTTAAGTCTGGTTAGGTATTCATCTAAGGTAGAGAAACTTCTACCATGAATTCTATATTCTTTTATAAAATCTAAGTTTTCCATAATCATGGCTAGACTCAAATTCGAAGCTTAGTATGGAAGATAGTCTATATCTATCTCACAATAAAATTCTCTCAAATTCGAAGCTTAGTATGGAAGATAGTCTATATCTATCTCACAATAAAATTCTCTCCATCTTCATCCCACTACTGGTGTCGTTAAAGGCCACCATCCTTTACCACTTATGTCCTTTAATTATGCATTTTGAACCTTATTCTTAATATTGGGGATATGAACAGTTATGAGCAATATGCTATGAGGGGATATATTATGATGTCATATGGTTGGAAGTTGTAACTCGTGGGCAATGTATTCAGTTATGCCGATTTTCCAATGGATACGAAGATGATGTTTATGTCTCTTGACTATGTACTGAGTATTTCCTTGTTTTTCTCCGTGTTACCTGAATCTGTGAGTGTTTGACTGAATCGCTTATTAAATGCTATTCTGATTTGAGAAAGTAATTCCTTATGTTATGTGGATCAGTTTAGGTATGTGTTCTGTAATCAATATGGAGATAGAGCTAACCCATGGTGTGGTTGAAGATGGAGTGGTTCAAGATTATCCATTGATGAAAGTGATGGAAGTGATGTCATTGTATAGCAAAATCTACATTTCTCATATAATGCAATGGAGCATACCAGCAAACCTCATGATAGTTATGTTATAAATGATGATGTTGTTGATGTGGGAGATATGCATATGCTTAATGGTGATGTTCTGCTTGCATACTCTTGATCTTGATGATAAGATTCTTTGTGATGAAATTCGGAAGTTTTTATACTTGATCTTGAAGATGAGGTTGAGGTACATGAGCATGATGTTTGCTTGTTTCTTGAGGATGTGATGCATGAGGGTAAGGCAACGGATGAACCTCATGATGATATGGAGGAGGGCATAAAGGGTCCATTTTATCCAGTACAACTCAAAGAAGTGTGTTAGGGAGAAATTATAGGAAGTCATGAAATTTTCAACAACAGTACAGTAGATGGCAGAGTTCAGAAAACACTTGGAAAATCGAAGAAACGAATCATGCAGCTTCAAAAAGCAATCAAAATTACTCAAAATGCACCTAAGGTGGTCCAGGCATTCAGGAATAGCCAAAGAGAAGGCATATTCAGATTTCAAAAAACACTCAGAGAAGTGGTTGAAGGATTTGAAGATAAGCAAGAAGACTCGTGCAGGAGGTTGCAGAATAGTGGAGATCTTGATTCAAAGAAACGTGGCCATGTTGTCAGGAAACATGTTGGAAACATGCAAGAAATGTTCCACCATGTTCAAACTTCAAATGAAATGCTGCAAATGAGGTCAAATCAGCTTTGTTATGATGAGAGGAGTGATGTCAAATTTTATCCCAAAAGTGTGCATGATAAGCCAAAAATTGAAAGTTGATATTTCCAGGTGGACAATAAAAACTGAAAATCATATTTTCAGCTTCTTAGATGGAGAATTTCAAAAAAAAATAGCAAGGTTGACTGTTTTGAAGATGTGGAGAAGTACAAGTTTTGGAGTTTAGAAGGTGGATGGTTGGCGAGAAGTAGTCTATTTTCAAAAAACTATCAGATTTTCAATAAAAATTCAGCAAATGAAGTGGAGATTGTCAGGCAATTAAACTGAAATTTCAGCATGTAGAAAAACACATTATATAAGTGCAAGAGCCAATTTTCAAGGAGGATCAAATGGTGAAGTCAAGAAAGATGGTTTTATTGAATCAAAATTTCGGTTCAGTGCGTATTTTTGGAGATCAACTAATTGCTGAGTGTTGTGTGACTCAACGATCAGTCATCAATGCAAAAGGCAAGGTCAGATTAGATCAAATGTTGAAGAAACTGAATCAGATCAGATCAGGGGCACTCAGGAAATTCAGAAAAACATGCAAGAAGTGTTCATTCAATCAGTCCTTGATCAAAATATCACTGGGGTTCAAGATCAAAAGGATGTAGATTTGCAGAGAATGGTAGCTGAAGTCATTCAGAATAGAAGTGAGGAAATCAGGAAGAATATGGATATGGCCATGGCTATGGCTATGGCCATGGATATGGCTATGGCTATGGCTATGGATATGGATATGGATATGGATATGGATATGGATATGGCGTCGTGGATATGGATATGGCGTCGTGGATATGCTTGGTATGCTATTGCTGTGGGATGTAGACATGCTACTTGGCCATGGATTTTGACCATGTTTTGGATTTGACTGTATCCAGGGTCACGATGTCAGGGGAGGATCGACAGCCTCCTAGCGCACCACCATCACTTTCATCCATACATCGAGCGATGGAGCACGAGGTAGCAGAGTTGCGGATGATGGCAGTAGGCACTCACCATTTTGTCGGCGGCATGGAGCGTTTGATAGCGACATTGAGGACGCTGGACGATCCAGATAGATTGAGGCAGTGGCTTGAGTCAGTTCGTACAGATCCGGCTACCCGACAGACGGGTCTATCCTACCGTGCCGTGCTTGCGCTACCAGACATTCGGGAGCGCACTCTACAGCTTTTTCCAGACAGGCACGACCATTATCTGCAGACCGCTGTATCCACCCCGGCATTGCCGCACATATTTATATTCGATATGTTGCATTCTATGGTGCCATGCCTCACCATCGACAGATACCGATATATTTTGGCCAGCAGCTTTATGCAGAGTCTGTTCTTGGCCACGTGGTGGATTATCATGACCGTCGCCCAGGTGCTGGCCATGGTGTTGGACATCTTCAGGACCAGGACAGGAGGCCTGGTGACTTGGCCCATCGAGCACCACCGTCACAGCGTCCGCGCAGAGAGCCAGAGTGTTTGTTCCATTCTCTGCCATCCAGAGTGTGGGCATGCAGTTTGGTATCGACCTTCAGGCCGCCACTACGAGCCTACGGCATTTGGTTGAGATGTTTGATCCTTCGAGCTCACACAGGGTACAAGCTAAACCTTATGGTTTACATAACGTCATCTTCTCCTATCCATGTGGTAAACTTTCAAGTTTTTCTTGTTCGTCATTAGGCCTCTACTCTAGAGAGTCCTGGCGTCGCGCCTGTACATGCATTGCAGACCGATGTGGCTGCCTCATCTTCTTTGGTATGTACCTAATTGCATATGTGTATTTCTCATGTAGTTGTTTGTGGGTGCACCGTGTTGTATAAGAAATTGTTTTCTTCCGTGCAGCCACCAGAGACCGTGGCACCTTGTAGCATGGACTTGGTCTCTCGTGTGCTTCCGCCACCGCCAGTGAGCGAGACCACTAGAACCCAGGTTTGGACTCTTGTTATCCCTTATGTTTACTCATACGCAAAATACTTTTATTTTCTTCTGTTCTTTTTTAAAGGGATTAGAGTTGGAGGAGCTGCGCCGATCATTGGATGATCAGCGTCGCAGAGGGGATGATCTTCAGCAGCAGCTTGATGCAGCGAGGAGTCGCCTTCACGATGTGGATCTAGAGCGGCGTATATATAGCATACTACAGGGCAGAGTTTTTCTTGAGGATGTATTCCTACGTGAGTAGGGAGCCGTTTGTCCATAGAGTGCAGCCTTCCATCCCTATATATCCCTGGCCCCATGAGAGTGGCCTACATGTGGATCCCCTAGATCCCGCCACATTATCTTATCTTGGCGATCGTGGCTCATGTTCAGTGTGCCTTGACTTATTTGATACTGCCGGCTGGTACTCCTTACTGTGCAGGCATCGCTTCCATTTGGCCTGCCTTATCAGATCTATGTGCACTCAACGTCAGTGCCTAGTTTGCACAGCCAGTATTTCAGAGTCAGACTATCTTTATAGGCTATGGGGCATTGATGATTTGCAGCCAGTGGGGGATAAGACCGTCGACATTCTTTCTCGACGGCCACTAGGAGATGATGAGGATGCTGATCGCCAGGCTATAATTCGCGATGCCCTTGTATAGGAGGGGTATACTGATTTGGACATTGCAGCACATGTTGGGCAGCGTGTTTCCTCCGTGCGACAGGGCATTCCATCAGACACCATAGCACGGTGGGACGCATCGATTGAGGAGTCACGCTTGCGCCATCAGCGAGGGCCGATCCCGCTTGATTCAGACTTTTATGATCCTCGTCTGGAGGAGGCTCTCCAGGCAGCTGAGACCGACACTAGAGAGAGGTTCAGGGCGCGTGTCTATGCAGACACGCGCATTTGGTAGATGGGCCACCAGGCCAGGCGGACTGCTGCTGACCAGGAGCTTGCCTACACCAGGGCAGAGTTTGTAGAGCGCCTCCGAGCTTCATCCCGAGGGCAGAGTACTGGAGCCCCACAGCGAGGTGAGTCCTCTCGTGCTGCGGAGGAGAGATTCGTACGACAAGAGGCCACAGCAGCTGACGTGCTTTTTGACCCACCGCACTATCGCTGAGAGGGTTATTCCGGAATCCGGCTAGGACACAGAGGCGTTCATACTATGAGGTGGATTCAGACTCCACTGATTAGATTTTTGTATAGCATTATGATCGTCATCAATGATTATTGTACGTTCAGATTTTTGCATCTCATTATGATCGTTATCTTTATTCGACTATTGGATCTATGCAAATGTTGGTTGTGTGTTATGGATTTGATTGTCTATGATTTATGCTTTGAATCAAAACAAGCAAGATGTTTATAATTTTCTGCTCTGTTTCAAATAAATGATAACCCATCATAGCATGTCTTTAATTCAAAATATGGTCATTGACTTAATAGCATGTTCGGTACCCTAAAATATGGTCATTGACTTTTTCATTTACTAGCCATTTTATCGATCGCTACCACACTTGATCTTTTATTTTTGTATCATGTTTTGTGTAATCAATGGTACGTGACGTGAATTTGTTTGTGCTTATGGTTATGCTTATTGTCTTGGTATGGTTATTGTAATGTTCATTGTACGTCTATGTTCGTGGTTAGGGTTATCCACATGGGTATGGTGTTGGCTAATGTTACGGTCATCGTTATGGTATCCTTGTGGTCTTGATTATGGTCTTGGTCTTGGTCTTGGTCATGCTTATGGTGTTTGTTACTGTAATGGGCTGATTCATGTCGCTTATGGTCTTGGTCTTGGTCATGCTTATGGTGTTTGTTACTGTAATGGGCTGATTCATGTTGCTTATGGTCATGTTTATAGTCCATGTTATGGTCTTGGATCATGTTTATGGTCATACATATGGTTCTCGTTTCATGATGCTTATGGTCCGACTTACCCTCCATCTTATGATCCTGGTTGTAGTTATGCTCTTGGTTAATGTTATAGTCATTGCCATGGTTAAGTATCATCATGCTTACAATGGTCAGGTTTAATCTCCATCTTATGGTCCTAGTTAATCCTACTAGGCTAGTTGGCCGCACTTGCCAAGTTTCATAGACATGTGCGTCAGGCATGGTGAAAAGGTGTCGTTTCGCCGCACTGCCCTACTCGTTCGGTGTCCAATGGCCATGAAACTTTGCAGGGGGGTCTATGGCAATGGATTAGAACCCCCTGCAAAGTTTCATGGCCATCGCGCACTGAACATGTATGGCGGTGTGCCCAAACGACATCTTTTCACCATGCCCACATGTGAGTTGGACATGGTGATGAAAAGGGGCTATTTTGGCACACCGCCCTACTCGTTCAGTGTCCTATGGCCACGAAACTTTGCAGGGGTGTATATGGCAATGGGTTAGACCCTTGTGCAAAGTTTCATGGCCATCGAGCACCGAACTTGTATGGCGGTGTGCCCAAACGACCTCTTTTCACCATACCCACATGTGCATTTGGGCATGGTGAAAAGGGGTTGTTTCGGTGTACCTACTCGTTTGGTACCCGATGGCCATGAAACTATGCAGGGGAGTGTATGGCAATGTGTTAGAACCCTTTGCAAAGTTTCATGGCGATCGGGCACTGAACGTGTATGGCAATGGGGGAGATGAGCCTTGATGAAGAGCTTGGGATTCCAGCAATGAGGACACCTGGTGTGAAGAAGGCTATGGAAGCCATGAATGCAAATTTACGAAGATCTGGAAGAGTTAGAAACCCTATTCAGAGGTTAACTTGTGCAAAGTTTCATGGCCATTGGCAATTGAACGTATGTGGTGTGCGCCCAAACGGCCTCTTTTCACCATTCCCACATGTGCGTTGGGCATGGTGAAAAGGGGTCGTTTTGGTGCACCACCCTACTTGTTCGGTGCTGTCCGATGACCATGAAACTTTGCACGACGGTCTATGGCAATGGGCTAGATCTCCCCACAAAGTTTAATGGCCATCAAACACCGAACATGTATGGCGGTGCGCCCAAACGGCCTCTTTTCACCATGCCCACATGTGCGTTGGGCATGGTGAAAAGAGGCCATTTTGATGCACCGCCATACTCGTTCTGTGCCCAATGGCTATGAAACTTTGCATGGGGTTCTATGGCATGGATGAGACGTGTGTACAAAGTTTCATGGCCACCATCGGGTATCGAACGTGTATGGCGATGAGCCCAAATGGCCTCTTTTCACCATACCCACATGTGCAGTGGGCATAGTGAAAAGAGGTCATTTGGGTGCACCACCATACTCGTTCAGTGCTTGATGGCCGCTGTGCAAAGTTTCATGGCCATCGGGCAACAAATGTGGGAGGCACTACGCCCGAATTATGTTTCTTTTCAATGCTCGAAGATGCTTCGCCTATGGTGAAATTAGGCAATTTGGGCGCACCATCCCACACATTCGGAATCGAATGGGGATGAAACTTTGCACGGGCATCCATCATGATAAGTTAGACCCCCGTGCAAAGTCTCATCCCCATCCGACTTCGAATGTGGGGGGGCGGTGCACCCGAATTGCGTTTCTTTTCAGTGCTCTAAAACCTAAACCCTAGCCCATATGATATAAGCTCCGATGGCCACGAAACTTTGAGAACGGTCCCGAAGCCATCCTAATAAGCCTCTTGCAAAGTTTGGTCATCCGAGCTTATATCATATGGGCCAAGGTTTAGGGTTTAGGATTTATAGCCATAACCATAACGATCACCATAACCATAACCATGATCATACCCACAAGACCATGACCATGATAATAAGGAGGACCATAACCATAACCATAACGATCACCATAACCATAACCCTAAACCCTAGACTATATGATGTAAGCTTCGATGGCCACCAAACTTTGAGAGCGTTCCCAAGGAATCCTAATAAGCCTCTTGCGCAAATTTTGGTGGTCATCGAAGCTTATATCATATGGGCTAGGGTTTAGGGTTTAGGTGAAAAGGGACCATTTCGACGCACCACCATACTCATTCGGTGTCCAATGGCCATGAAACTTTACACAAGGGTCTATGAAAATGGGATAGATGTCCCTGCAAAGTTTTATGGCCCTCGGGTACTGAGCGTGTATGGTGGTGCGCCCAAACAACCTCTTTTCACTATACCCACATGTGTGTTGGACATGGTGAAAAGGGGCCGTTTGGGCGCACTGCTATACTCATTCGGTGTTGCCTGATGGCCATGAAACTTTGCAGAGGGGTCTATGACAATGGGTTAGACCTCTGTGCAAAGTTTCATGGGCCACTGGGCACTGAACGTGTGGCGGTGTGCCCTAACGGCCTCTTTTGACCACGCCCACATGTGCATTGGGCATGGTGAAAAGAGACCGTTTGGGCGCACCGCCATACTCGTTTGCTGCCCAATGGCCATAAAACTTTGCACTGGGGTCTATGGCTATGGGTTAGACCCTTTGTGCAAAGTTTCATGGCCATCGAGCACAAAACGTGTGTGGCAGTGCACCCAAATTGCCTCTTTTCTCACCATGCCCACATGTGCGTTGGGCATGGTGAAAAGAGGCCATTTCAGCGCACTGCCATACTTGTTCGATACCCAATTGCCATGAAACTTTGCACGGAGGTCTATGACAATGGGTTAGACTACTTGTTCAGTGCCCGATGGCCATGAAACTTTGTAGGGGAGTTTATGGCACTGGGTTAGACCCCTGTGTAAAGTTTCATGGCCATCAAGCACCGAACGCCTGTGGTAGTGTGCCCAAACGGCCTCTTTTCACCATGCCCACATGTGCGTTGGGCATGGTGAAAAGAGGCCGTTTGGGTGCACCACCATACTCATTCGGTGCCCGATGGCCATAAAACTTTGCAGAGGGTCTATGGAAATGGGTTAGACCCCCATGTAAAGTTTCATTGCCATCGAGCACCGAACGTGTGTGGCCGTGCACCCAAACAACCTCTTTTCACCATGCCCAATGCAAATGTGGGCATGGTGAAAAGAGGTCGTTTTGGCTCACCACCATACTCGTTTGGTGCCCGATGGTCATGAAACTTTGAAGGGTAGTCTTTGACAATGGGTTAGGCCCGTGTGCAAAGTTTTATGGCCATCAGGTATGGCAGTGTGCCCAAACAACCTCTTTTCACTATACCCACATGTGCGTTGGGCATGGTGAAAAGCGGCCATTTGGTCACACCGCCATACTTGTTTGGTTCCCGATGGCCACCCATGAAACTTTGCAAGACGGTCCCACATGTGCGTTGGGCATGGTGAAAAGCGGCCACTTGGGCACACCGCCATACTTGTTTGGTTCCCGATGGCCACCCATGAAACTTTGCAAGACGGTCTATGGAGGGTTTATGGCAATGGGTTAGACCACCTTACAAAGTTTCATGGCCATCGAGCACCGAATGTGTGTGGCAGTGCACCCAAACTGCCTACTTTCACCATGCCCACATGTGCATTGGGGATGATGAAAAGAGGCCATTTAGGCGCACCGCCATACTCATTTGGTGCTTGATGGCCATGAAACTTTGCACAGGGGTCTATGGAAATGGGTTAGACCCCTCTGCAAAGTTTCATGGCCGTCGAGCACTGAATGTGTGTGGCAGGGCGCCCAAACGGCCTCTCTTGACCATGCCCACATGTGCATTGGGCATGGTGAAAATAGGCCATTTGGGCGCACCGCCATACTCATTCACCGATGGCCATGAAACCTTGCATCATGGGGGTCTATGGCAATGGGATAGATCCCTACGCAAAGTTTTATGGCCATTGGTGGGTACCGAACATGTGTGGCGATGTGCCCAAACGGCCTCTTTTCACCAGGCCCAAATGTGGGCATGGTGACATTTGGGCCTGGTGAAAAGAACCGTTTCGGCGCACCGCCATACAGGTTCGGTGCCCGATAGCTATGAAACTCTGCAGGGGAGTCTTTGGCGATGGGTTAGATCGGCGTGCAAAGTTTTATGGCGATCGGGTACCGTACGTGTATGGCAGTGTTGATATGCATTAGGAGATTGAGTGAAAAGATGTAATGGTGTAGAGTACCAATTTTCTCCTCAGGCACATGTTGTGAATCGAATGGTGTCAAATAAAGATGGAGATATGTTCTCTCAAGGATGGAATTTAGTTGTGCAAATCCATAAAGTCACTACTGATGAAAAAACTATAAGACTATGGATGGATCTTTATTTTCTCTTGTGTTGATGCCAAGACTATGACCCTTTTTATAGGCCTCCAAGAGTACAAAGATATTTCATATCATGAGATATTACAAGGTTTGGTGTCCTCTTACCCTACCAGATAAGGATATTTTGATAGATGGAGATACTTTGGATATCCAAGGTGAGTTGGGGTTACATGAGCTAAGATATCTCCAAGTAATTCTCCAAAATGAACCTCTCCAAGGATATGTAGATGGTGTGTAGAGGCTTAGTCAATCCTCATGGATGTTTCTAGAAGTGGTGGGTTTCTCCACAAAAGTAAATCTTGAGATAATACCAAGCTTTGATATTTTGTTTCTTTATTACAAAAAAGGGAAGGTAGACTTGGCATGCCTTATTCCATAAATGGAAGGTTGGAAATTGTTGACAAAGTGGAGACCACCTTTGAATATCTCTTTTGGAGCCTTGTATCCTTGTAGCAAGGAGCGCATCCTCACTGTTTCTTTTTTTTTTGTGAGTTGGAGAAGCCTTTCCTTACATGCCTTTATTGGCTTACATATTTTTTTAAAAAAGTAGGCCTACTATGGGCCTAAGACTAGTGACGCTACTTTTAGGAAAATATATATATATATACATATATATATATATATACATACATAAATATATACACACACACACACACACACACACACACACACACACACACACACACATATATATATACATACATATATATATATATACAATCTAAAGATGGTTTTGACTTTTGTAAGTTGATGATAAATTCTCCAAAAAGGAAAGGATTTAACAATTAGATGGAGGGTGGCATGTGTGGGGTTGTTCATGTGGGAGAGAAGCTTGATGAGGGTTTGGGCGAGTATGTGTGTGCAAGATGGCTCGGGGTTTCCCATGTGGGCCCGGGTGGAGAGGCTATGCATGAGGGTGTGAAAAGGGAGCTTCCAATGTGTGGGACAAGTGGGACCCATGTAAACACATGGGTGTGGGTGGGCCCATGTGGGCCCCACAAAGTGGTGTCAGGAAAAAAAAGAGGGTGGGAGAGTAGAGATTGATAACGAGGGAGAAAAAATGATATTATATAGCATATATATATATATATATATATATATATATATATATATATATATATATATATATAGTGTAGCATGGCTTTGGTATGTATTAGGTGTGCACTCTAGTAAATACAATATGGTGGTGTAAATAATATATATAGTAGTATCATAGCATAGCTAGGATAGGGCATAGTAGGTTGGGTGCAAAAGGAGACTTCTAGGAAAAAGATATCTTAGACATAAATATATATGAGGAAATAGACTTAGGATTTATTTACTTGTGCAATTATATATATAAAGATGAGAGAGAAAATATGGCAAATAGTAGGTGGTAGAAATATGCATACTTATAGTGTAGTTATAAATATAGTACCTAAGGGATTTTGAAAAGGTAGAAGGGATATGGGGGGCAAGATTTTGTACATTTTTCCCAAGCCCTATGAGAAACAATTAATGCATGGGGGATTTCAATTTACCCTGTCTCATACCTCGATGGGCAGAAGGGCTTCTTGTCCATAGACTAGGTGAAAGGGGTGAATTGGGTGGAGGCTTTAAAAGATGTCATGTAGGCCCATAAAGCTGCAGTTAAGTGCTTGTCCCAATCTTTTGGACGGTTAGCCATTTGTGATGATCTTACATATCATTCCATTGACCTTCTCCACCAAGCCATTACATTGTGGATAGTATGGGCTAAAGTGCCTATGGTTGATGTTTAATCTTCTAAGTAAATCCTGTGAGTTCTCCTCGGAATCCAGTGCCTCGATCTGACAGTATTTCAAGTGGGGTACCAAATCTACTACATATGTGATCAAATATGAACTTACCCACATCTTTGGTCGTGATTCTACTTGTGCTTGTTGCCTCTGCCCATCTCGTCATCATGTAGTCTACTGCCACAATGATGTACTCCCAATGGCATCAACTCCCCATTTTTTCAAATGGGCCAAAAGAGAATATTGGGGTCCTAGGCTCATAAGTTAGCCTCTTGTTCCTCCCTGCCATCTCACATGCATTGCAAGCTTTGCACCAATGCTGGACATCCTTGTGCAAACTAGGCCACACAAATCCTGCTTGAAGTATTTTTGTGCTGGTGATCTCTTGTGGGTAAAGTGACCCCCACATACCTCATCATGGCAAGATTTTAAAATATGAAGTATCTCTTTAGAGGATGGCACCCTTCTCAAGACTAAATCTTTTCCTTTTATGGTAAAGGTCCTCCCCCGTGAATTGATAAGATATGGCTTTCTTTGCCAGCCTAAGTTTTTGAACCTTGGATAAGTGTTCGGGACACTCACCTGTCTGGAGGAAATAGGTTATGTCGTCCTGAAGCTCCTCTTGTCCTTGGAATTTCGGTTGCTGAAATTTGATTGCTCCCACTACCACCACAAATTGGTCATTGGCTAAAGCATCTTCTTCCTTATTTTTCATCCTAGATACATGATGCACTCGTATAGCTTCAAATTTTTGCATCAAACTTTCAATTTGCTTGACCCATGTAAATAGATTAGCATTTTTGCAAGACCAAACTCCTTGTTGTAGCTGCTTTATCACTAACATGGCATCTCCTTTGACAATCAACCTCTTAATACCATGCTCCAAGAACCAATCCAACCCAAACTGTAGAGTGGCATATTCTGCTTCATTATTGGAATGGATCCCAGGGAGAGTTTTACCTTGTCTAGTGACCTCCTCACCTTGTGGGTTGTAGATGATGACTCCACCTGCTGCTTGATCACTTTGTCTCCTATAGGCTCCATAAAAATGCATAATGAAGGCACCTTCCAACTCTTCTTGAATTAAGGGCTTTGTCTCCTCATCTTTGCGCTTGATGGTGATCTTCTTTTCATGGGACCTGTAGGTGAGAATCTCTACCAAACTTGCCCTAGTGCTATCCTCCACTATAAAAGTGTAGTCATACTCTTGAAGCTCCAAAATCCATTTCTCTATCATTGGGGAAGTGGTCATGTGTTGTACAACATATGGAAATGTCTGCTCCACTGTTAAAATTATAAACTGCTTGGGCAAGAGATAAGACCTGAACTTTCTTACTGGAAATATGAGGGCTAAAACCATTTCTTCTACTTCTTTGTAGCCTTTCTCTGCTTGTGTCATAATCCTACTAGAAAAATAGATTGGCCTCATGTAAGAGCTCTTTGGGTCCTTCTGCATCGAGATTGCCCCAATAGCCTCGGTACTACCCACACTCGGAGAAACATAGAACACTTCATTCCATACTGGTGGCATTAGGGTTGGCAATGAACTAATAACCTTCTTTATTTCTTGAAACTGAATTTCACACTCCTCATCCCAATTGAAGGTGTCTTTATGTGCTAACTTCTGCAATGGTGAAACAATTTGTGAGAGAAGATGGATGAACTGAGACATGTACCTGGTTTTCTGAATGAATATGACCAACTCCCTTGCATTTTTGGGTGAAGGTACAGCTAAAAGATCCTCAATCTTGGCTGAATCTGCTTCAATTCCTCTTACTGAGATGATGTGTCCCAAAAGTTTCACTTCACTTTGAGCTATGTGGCACTTGTCAAGATTCAATTGTCCACCCAATTGGTATAGCCTTTGTAACCCTTCTTTGACTCTTTGGAAATGCAATTCCCTGCTACTATATATATGCAAAAATAATCCATGTAGACCCTAATAGAGGTCCCAAAGAAGGGCTAAAAAACATAATTCATGAATCTCTGGAAGGTGGGAGGTGCATTTGTGAGGCCAAAAGGCATTACTTTGTAAGCAAAGCATCCCCATGGAGTGGTGAAGGTGGTTTTGCGTTGATCCTCCTCTGCTATCCTGATTTGGAAGTAGTCAGAGTAATCATCACATACTGTGTACCTTTCATGGTCTGCTACTTCATTCAAGATTTCATCTTGAAATGGGAGAGGGAAGTGGTCCCTCTTCATGGCAGCATTTAAGGGCTTGTAATCTACATAGATCCTCCATTTTCCATTCTTCTTAGGGGTAACAACTACAAGGGAAACCCAATCTGAGTTTTCCATTGGGTAAATAAAACCTAATTTCAAGATCCTCTTTACCTCCATTAGTAAAGCCTCCCTCTGGACCACTCCTAACCTTCTTAATTTTTGAGCCACGGGCTTAGTATCAGGATTTAGTTCATATGATGTTATATGATTTCCACTCCTTTTACCTAGGTGTAGTAAGTGATGAAGAGGTTGGTGTACTTCTTTAACATGGTGATGTAAGCCGCTTCCTCCTCTGGTGTTAAATCCTTTGCTAGCATCTTCTTTTTTTTATTGTCCTCAACCTGTAGAGAATCACCATCCTTTTCTTGGTCTCCCTTTGTTGTGGTGGCCTCCTTCCCTTGAAAGATGAGTCCCATCAACTCCATAGAGGAATCCTCCTCACTGGTACCTGATCCTCCTGACTCTGTTTTTCTGAGTAATCATATGAGCTTTCTTCATCCAAGCTGGTTTCATACCTTAGGTCCACTTTACTTCCTTTTTCATGTCATAGGTGATATTTCTCCTATTGGCACCATTCTCTCCCTCTGGCTTGAGAACTAGTGAACATGTCCCCCATTTTTGGTATGCCCCAATAGGTATGAGCCAACACCTACCTAAAATAATGGGATAGCCCTCCCCCTTTGATGGGATCACATACATGTCTACCTCTACCTCAACACCACAAACATGTACCTTTACACTCTTGATGACTCCTAGGCACTTGACGTATACATTATTGGCTAGTTTAGCTTTATAGGGAGATGGAGCATTGACTTCTAGCCCTAATCTATGCATGATTTTCTCTGTCATGACACACATTTGGGCACCCCCATCCACATACACCTCAGGAATCTTATATCCCTTAATCCAAGCATCCACTAGAGGAACAACATCTTCATCAGGATTAGCTTTAATTAACTTGACTGATTTTGTCTATTTTCTTCTAGTGCTAACTATCGTTGACCATTGTCTTCTCAGATTAGGTGCTATTTGTAAGAGTTGTGGCCATGTGATGTTGGGATGTTGAATGCTCACATCAGAGATAAGATTATAGGACTCGGAACCTTTACCTAGTACAAAGTCCTCCATATTGATCTTCCTTCTTAGTCTCCAGAACTTTCTTGCTTGTTCCTTCAAGGCCCTTGCTTCCCCTCCTTCTGGTGTTTGATTCTTCATCTTTGGCCTCTTCTTGAACTCTTGCCCTTTTGATTGGCATGGCATCCATCTCTTCTATCATTTCTTCTCCTTCAAGCAAGTCTCCAAGCTCTAACGCATTCACTGTCCTCTCTTCTCCTTGTGGTAGAGGTAAAATGTCAACTAGTTGTTGAGAGGGTGGTTGTCGTTTTCAAGAATTTGGGGTACTTGGGGAGCTTGAGAAGGACCTGGCTATTGTTGAGGTTGCACGGGCCTTTGTGGTGGATAAATGTCACCTGGGATTCTTCTTGGATATGGGAAATTACACATTCCATGCCCTCTCTCATTGTAATTGTAACAAATATATTCTTGTGCTTGCGTTCTTTATGCTCAACCTTCCTTATGTGGCTTTGTCCTAGGTGCTTGGATTAGGTTTAGGATGAGTTGGTCCAGCTACTCAGTTAGCTTTTGGAGAAGATCTTGCTGTGTAGTGCCTCCCACTTGTGTAGATGGTGCTCTAGGTAGAGGTGGATCTTGAGACTGACTCTCCCCCATCTTCCCTATTTCTCTTTCTATCTTAAACTTTTGGTTTTGATACCTCAATTTGCGATCTTTACCCCTTGCTACCTCTAGTGCAATTTGCGATCTTTACCCCTTGCTACCTCTAGTGCAATCTCAAAAGTTGGAGGGAACTTTGACTCTAATTTTTTCCTAAAAGTGGAGGGAAAAGTCCCGCTATGTACCTATCCCTCTTGAGGAAGTTAGAGGCAACTTTATTCTCCCCTAAGGCAGCAACCCATCTAGCCCATAAATTTTGGAACTTGGCTTCATATGAAGAGAAATCTTAAAGAGAGACTTGCCTGTGTTGCAATAATTATTGCCATATTCTCTGCGGTGTGTGTCCTCTCCCCATAATGATCAATGAAAGCTTGACAGAGAGCATTCCAATCTCGTTTGATGGCGAGGGGAAGTGCTCCATACCAAAGTCTTGCCTCCTCCATTAAAACTAAGGGAAAGGTCCTTAGTTTTACTTCGTCTTGGTCTCGCCCCGAGATGAGGTGTGCCGTCTCTAAGTTGTCAAGGAATTTCGATGCATCCTCGCCTGGTTGCCCATGAAATGTAGGGAAAGAGCTTGCCATGGTAGTAGATTTCTTAGAAGAAGGATGAAGAGGAGAGATGTGATTAAGAATATATTCAAGGGACTAACTTATAGGAGAATAAATATGCAAACATCAAATGTAATGTTATAATCTAGAATTGGCAAAATAAAAGGATTTGGAGAAGCATTAATTTGTGCCAAGTGTTGTGGACCAAAAAGTAAGGCTATCCTTTGTTGGAAGAAGATCTTATTGCTAATAAATGATATGAATAGAAAGAAGGGGATGAGGTTGGTAGGGTTGATTGGGCCTAATTGGCAAATTGGGATTAATGACTAAATTGCATTTGTGGTAGAGTTGTAAACTAAAGGTACTATGAGAACTCCTCGGTGGGGGGGGCACCACCGAGGAAGGATTCTATAGGGGTGGGGGCACCACTTTTATGAGGAAGGATTCTATAGGGGTGGCCTCTAACACTCTCCTAGATCTCCAGCTCACAAAACACAAGGAGGAGGGAGGCAAGGTGATGGAAAAGTCTCCAAAGGAAAACTCTCTCAAACCTCACACCAAAACACTCAAGGCCCTAGACCGCACTCTTAGGGGAGCTCCTCCTCAACCCTCTTAGTGACATGCCAACCCTGGTGGAGAAGAGAGTAGGGGCAAGACCACACCTTTCCTTGCTCCTCCTTACTTCACATGCACGGGGCACATTAAGACTCTACCCAAAGAGAAACTTTAAGCATGGAATACAAATATTCTATTGAAATGAGAATGAGAGAGAGAGAGAGAGAGAGAGAGAGAGAGAGAGAGAGAGAGAGAGAGAGAGAGAATATGCACTTAATGATAAGAAAAATCCCACAATACAATCTTATTGATATGAAAAGTAGGGATACAAGCATAAGGATTACAAGGCTTGAGGATGGAGAGGATACTAGAGTGATAGCCTAAGAATGATGGATAGAGATGAAGGGTAATGGCTCCTATGGATGGATCTCTATTTTCTCTTGTGTTGGTGCCAAGACTATGACTCTTTTTATAGGCCTCCAAGAGTACAAAGATATTTCATATCATGAGATATTACAAGGTTTAGTGTCCTCTTAGCCTGCCATGTGGTGGGATATTTGGACAAATGAGGATATTTTGATAGATGGATATACTTTGGATATCCAAGGTGAGTTGGGGTTACATGAGCTAAGATATCTCCAAGTAATTATCCAAAATGAGCCTCTCCAAGGATATGTAGATGGTGTGTGGAGGCTTAGTCAATCCTCATGGATGTTTTTAGAAGTGGTGGGTTTCTCCACAAAAGAAAATCTTGAGATATAATACCAAGCTTTGATATTTTGTTTTTTTTATTACAAAAAAGGGAAGGTAGAATTTGCATGCCTTATTCCATAAATGGAAGGTTGGAAATTATTGAGATGAAGTGGAGACCACCTTTGAATATCTCTTTTGGAGCCTTATATCCTTATAGCAAAGTGTGCATCCTCATTTGTTTTTTGTTTTTTTTGTGAGTTGGAGAAGCCTTTCCTTACATGCCTTGATTGGCTTACATATTTTTTGCAAAAAGTAGGCCTAGTGTGGGCCTAAGACTAGTGACGCTACTTTTAGGAATATATATATATATATATATATATATATATATATATATATATATATATATATGTATGTATGTATGTATGTATGTATGTATGTATGTATGTATGTATGTATGTATGTATATATATGTATGTATGTATGTATATATATATGTATATATATACAATCACAAGATGGTTTTGACTTTTGTAGGTTGATGATGATAAATTCTCCAAAAAAGGAAAGGAATTAACAATTACATGGAGGGTGGCATGTGTGGGGTTGTTCATGTGGGAGAGAAGCTTGATGAGGGTTTGGGCGAGTATGTGTGTGCGGGATGTGTGGCCCACGTGGGCCCGGGTGGAGAGGCTATGTGTGAGGGTGTGAAGAGGGAGCTTCCAGCATAATGCGTGTGGGACAAGTGGGATCCATGTAAACACATGGGTGTGGGTGGATGTGGGCCCCACAAGGTGGTGTCGGGAAAAAAGAAGGTGAGAGAGTAGAGATTGATAATACGAGGGAGAAAAATGATATTATATAGCATATATATGTATATATATATAGTGTAGCATTGCTTTTGTATCTATTAGGTGTGAACTCTAATAAATACAATATGGTGGTGTAAATAATATATATAGTAGTATCATAGCATAGCTAGGATAAGGTATAGTGATTGGGTGCAAAAGGAGACTTTTAGGAAAAAGATATTTTAGGCATAAATATATATTAGGAAATAGACTTAGGATTTATTTACTTTGCAAGTATATATATAAAGATGAGAGAGAAAATATGGCAAATAGTAGGTGGTAGAAATATGCATACTTATAGTGTAGTTATAGATATAGTACCTAAGGGATTTTGAAAAGGTAGAATGGAGATGGGGGGCAAGATTTTGTGCATTTTTCCCAAGCCCTATGAGAAAAAAATAATGCATAGGGGATTTCAATTTATTATGTCTCACTATCAGTGTGTCTTTGACATATAAACCACAAAAATCAATCAAGGAGCATGAAAGGCTGCATTACCAAAGTCAAAATGGAAAAAGAGTGATTCACACATTTTGGAAGTGGATAATATTCTTGTGGGGGAGGGTTCAAGAATTATAGATCCTCGAGCTTTAGAAAAAGAGTCTAAGAAAACAAGGGGCAAAGCTACAGGAGGCATGGAGAAATATACCAAATATTTTCCATTCAAGTATAAATATTTTGAATTCCCTATATATCATTTTTTACTTGCTCCTAATCATTATTGGAAGGGATTGTATTTGTGATCATTAATGGTTAGGTGATGACATAGGTAGACTTGGCACACTGCCAAGTGAGATATGGGTAGATTTGGTATGCTAGGCAAGTTAAAGCACCCTAGTTTATGAGGCCCACTTGGGAGCCTAAATGATCATGTGTCGCAAATATGGCCTTGATAGTGACCGCCAAGTTTGTAGAACTTTTGTTGTCTCCTAGTTATAATGGTACCCTTTCGTATGTAAAAAATGTGTAAAAAAGGATTTTGAAATACCTTGAGGGCCATGCCCTTGTCTATATCTATTATTTTTGTTGAGTCATGCGGTAATTTTTGGCAGGCCGTTTTGGGTAGTTTTAGGCCATTTTACCATGTTTTATATTTTTACCCCCTATTTTTAGGTCGCGAGAGTGCCCTACTCACACCCTAAGCAGATATATAAGTGCACCTCTCTCCCCCACTTTTGTATCGTGTACTTGTGAGCCCTTACCCCACCACAAGTCCATCTATGCACCCTCACGTGGGCTCCACATGAGTTGTATTCAGCAGTTCTCGATTATTGATCAATGTTTTCAGTTTCTCTCTCCTATTTTTTGCGTTTTCATCTACTGTCAACATTTCCGTTGCCATTTATGACATGAATGACTATAAGGTGTGTGACAGATCACCCTAAAAGTGGTAGTGAGCCTAAAGCTTGGCAAAAATCTTCAAACTTCTCCCTAGTAAGGGACTTCTTCAAAGCTGCCACATTGGCTCGTGTAGGTATGTAGGTCAAGGTTCTCTCTCTCTAATGCACCTCGATGTGCTTTGTCCACACATGAAATACTCGATGCTACGCCACTATCAATGCACTCTGACTTTTTTGAAACAATCTAAGAGGCTATGATACATAAATCTCCTCTTGCAAATTGCCATTAAAAAAAGCAGTTTTGACATCCAATTGATGTCTCCTCACAATCAATGCCCTCATGTTAGGCATACCCTTTAGCAACCAAACAAGCCTTATGCAATCAATTAAACCATCAATCTTGTCTTTCTTACAAAATATGGTGCCTGCATAGGACCACAAAGATCACTATGTATGAGGTGCAATGGCGGAGTGCCATCCTTTGGAAAGGACTCTCACGATGCATCTTTGCCAATATACACAACAAGGTAGACATTATAAAGGAGGTTCAATAGGGGACAAATCTGTAAGTGTAGCCTCAACTTCAGGCTTACCTACTCCTATGGAGGATCTAGCCCAAAAGAAGATTGAAAAACTAAAGGCTTTATTGAATGCAAGTAGGATGGAGAATGTTGCGCTAACATAAGAGCTTATGGAGGCAAATGCTAAGAAAGAAAGTTTGAAGAAAGTCCCTAAGAACCAGTTGATCTTCCCCAACGTCAAACACCAGTCAATCCAATTCTTGACTTCCTAAACTTATCTAGTCCAGAATCATGGGAAAAGGCAGAGATACCTCTCCCAGTACCACAGTGGTATGATGAAGAAGTGGATGAGGCTATCAAGCAACAAATCGACAGGGTGGCAAAGCATGAAGCAGAAACTTATGAGATAGCTAGAAGGTTCTAGCCAGAAGCAAAAGTGGACGAGGCTATCAAGCAACAAATTGACAGGGTGGCAAAGCATGAAGCAGAAACTTATGAGATAGCTAGAAGGTTCTAGCCAGAAGCTAAAAGACAGCCTGGATTGGAGTTGCCTATGTACATGCTTGCCACCAAGGTAAAAGCTGACGCTTCATAGTTTGTTGAACTTCATCTAGTGGAAAAAGAGAGAGGAGGGTATGAAGATTTTGACGCCAATGCATGCCTCATATACATGTTTGTGTGGGAGCTGTATAGGTGGAAACTCATGAACCACTTTATGTCATTGTTGTAAATGCATAAGAAGGGAAATTAAGGTGACCAAACCGAGCAAGCCATAACACAATATTACACATAACCTGTGAAGTCAATGCAACCATAGCATCATCTATGAATCACTACTCTTATCATATACATCAAGCCTAAAAAGGTTATCGCTCAATGTACAAGAAAGTATGAGCACATCAAAATCTTGTCTGTCAAATGGAGCAGCCATCATCAGAAAACTGGATTTTGAAACCAGCTTTTGTGAGTGCTAAGGCAAAAATGAGACTCTTACAAATCCCAGGTACATACAAAGTATCTGTAAGAGTAAATGTGTCCCCATTACATGAGGTCAACTCCACATCGCCAATGCTCTCAATAGCATAAGAGGCATTGACGCACATGAGATCCCTGCCCTCTCTGCGCATCGAACTCTGGAGTGCTGGCACCGGAAGTAGCAACCTCACACGCAGGGCAGAGCTTCCCACTCGGGGCCTCGCCCACGAATGTCCGGGGGCAAGGGACTAGTCCGGCGGCTCTTCCAAAACCAAACCCGAAAAAAAACTTTCCTCGCCGAGAAAGCATAGGCAATTCCTCCAGGAAAATCTTCTAACGTAGTCAAGAGCCTTAACTATCCTTTGCATTCCGACTGAACCTGTGGGTCACATGGTCTAATCAAAGGAGGAACTTGCACTTGGTTCATAGAGACCAATGCTTTTTTTCCCATCAAAAGAGGCACAGCCTTTGATTCTTTTCCATAGAACAAGAATTATCCCGTGATTTAATTCAACTATCGTTACTTGAACAGAACTAAACTTTATTATAGGAATCCATCGATCTAGCCTAACCCCATCTAATCCCATGGGTTAGCCAACCGCCCAACCATTGTATTGATAGGATCCATTATAAAAATTTGGTTATGTTTTGTCCCGGATACCAAGGAAAAGAGTTTCCAAGCCCCCTAGCCGGAACTCATGCAAAAATTAAATAGACAGACCACTTACGCACCCAATATGAAATTACCTTTTCTTAGATTCAACTATTTCCAAAACAGCATTGCAATAAAACCACAGTGTTTCCATCATACTCCTCGGTATTCCATTTCTAGGGTCCAAGTTTCAACTTTTCCAATTTCCAACCATGAAATCCAATTCCATTCATTCCTTCCTCGGCGTACCTATGGCATCATCAACCAGAACGCTCACCACCTAGTCAGACCCTCTAGGCTCACCTAGTACTTCACTCAGGGGCCTTTTCAATAGTTCCTAGCTCATACTACCCAGGAGTATAATCAAGATTTTTCCATAAAATCTATATGGACTCTCCGTTGAAGATCATCTAGATCAACCAACAAGATCCATTTATCAAAAAGGTGCCATGGACTCATCCGTTAAAGACCAGCAAAAGCCAACCAACCAGATCCATGCTCATGTTCAAAAAATAAATCCAGCTCAATGTTCCATTTCTTTCTCGACTCATGCGTGGGTATCTTAAGCACTGTATGGTCAACACCCTCTAGGCTCCTTTCGCAATTGACCTAGCGCTTCACTCATAGGCTGCTTTCGCAGGTAACCTAGTGCTTCACTCATAGGCTACTTCCTTGGCCCCTCATTCACCGTACCGGGAAGCTCACCATTTTAACCGAACCGAGGCTGGTCAAGACCTCGATCGATGACCTTGCCACACACGAGACGTTCTTCTTTGACTCTCGATCAGCTGTTGTAACATTTTCCACTTAGGTCCCCACGACCTCATTCTATAAGATAGTCAAACTGCTTCCCCAGCATTCTTGACATAAAACAATCTTTAAAAAATAGGTTTCACATACAAATACAGTTTCCCAGCAAAATTCCCATCTTTCCAAATCATTCCACATCATTCCTCATTATTTCACATCATTCATTATCATTTTTTATCATTCCATATCATTTCTTGTCATTCCATATCATTTCTTGTCATTCCATATCATTTCACATCATTTCTCATTATTTCACCTTTTTTCACTTCAATTCACATTATTGAAGTCTATGCTTTGAAGTGTTGTCGCCAGGGTTTTACCTGTTGTTGCGGGGAATCCTTGAGCTTTGTTGTGTTTTCCTCTTATGTTTATGCCCAGGTCTCAGGGCTGTTAAGACATTGAAGTGTTTTTTGTCTATCTAAAGTAGATAGAGTTTGGTTTGTGTTAGCTGTAAATGTATACAACATTAGGAATTTTTTGAACCTCAAAAAGGTCCTCCTATAAGAATTCCTAATTTTAAGGGATTAGAGCTTAAAAAGTTGGGCTTAAGGGAGACAAAGGCTATGATGACTCCTATTTTCTGCCTTGCCACATCAGCCATACCCCCCTATTTTCACTTTTTAAAGGGAATATTCTCATACTCTCTCTCTTACTTTTTGACTTTTCTCATACTCTCTCTTACTTTTTGAATTTTTTATCTTCACTCTCTACAAATTGAATCTTTCTTGTCAGTTTGAAATCTCCTTTCTCATTAACTCCTACCATATCTCCCTTCCACATCAGCAAAACATTCTCGTATTTAGGTGGGTCCCAAAAAGTAGAAAATTTTATTTTTTATTTTTTTACATTTTGAGGGTGAAAAAACACCACGCAACCAATATGTATGATGAAAATAAAATTTTTCTCCAAAAAGCTTATAATTCAAGGGTCACGTCATAAGCCTGTCTCTCAGGAGCCAGTACATCCATAATAACTAACTGTCAGGTCCCCACAACCCCATAAACATAACTAACTGTCAAGAACCACTACATCCATGAGATCCCGAAATTGTGGGGTCCCCAAAATTTATTATTTTTTAATTTCTCTCATAAATGTAATTTATTGATTAAAAACTCCATGTTAGTATATTTGTATATCAAAAATATCATTTTCTACTTAGAAAAATGGATTTGTGTTAAACCTGCAAAACAGCAAAGTTTTAACAGTTTCTCTCTCTCTCTCTCTCTCTCTCTCTCTCTCTCTCTCTCTCTCTCTCTCTCTCTCTCTCTCTCTCTCTCTCTACTATGAGGATCTCTCTGCTTTAGCTTCTTTCTCTGCTTAGCTATGGAGCCTTTGCAAGTTGTGTATGTAGTCCCTTGTGAAGCTAGAAAACGGAAGGTTGATTTACACATTCGTATTCCTGAAGAGTATGGCAGCTCTAAAAAAACCCATCCTACTGATGCACAATCTGTCCAAGCTTGTAGGATAGCTAAGGAGAAAAATGTAGATCTTTTGGTTGATGGGCATTTCTATCCAGTTGACCCTCCATTAAGAGCAAACCCTCCTTTCTGCAATTTATCATCTTTTATGCAATTTGTTGGTGGAGAGCTTGGCTTGTTAGGATATTGTAGAAGATTGACTACAAGTGGAGCTTGGCAAACCCATATTCTCCATGTGGAGTACCCAAGGGATGGAGAAATCACATTATAAAGCAAGAGGGGTTTATTTCAAAAATACAAGACATGGAGGTGGAGCTTCTGCAGGAGGAACACGTACAAACTATCTACAAGAGATGTTCAATTGGTTTTATCGCACAACCTTTGGAAGGGTATTGGTTAGGGAGCGGGCCCAACAATCTAAGCTTGCGTAAGAGCCACACAAGGCTGCAAAAAGTCATGCTCGGCTTTAATGGTTGCAGACCAATGCTCCCCATAGACATGGTGCTTGGTGTGCACGAATGAGGAGACAAGGGAGGCATTGGGTTGTGCACGCACCAGCATAAATCTAGATGTAATAAGGCTAAGAAAATAAGTTTAGTTAGGTTTTTTTTGCCCTTAAACAAAACTATTAATAATTCCTTCTCTCCCTTCATTTTCATTTCACTTTTTTAGAGAGCTTGAGCTCAAGATCTACATAGACACCCACGTAAGGACACCAGCACATCACCATGTTAGCATAGTCGTACATGGATATGGCACACACCAAGAACACCGCACGTGTTACCATGCCTTCACAAAACACAGTGCAAGGCACCCAACGACCACATACTGGGCGACACCACGGAAGAGAGTGACCCCTTGGATTCTAGGACACGCCCAATAGGATCACCAGAGTTCAACCCTCCTCCCACAGCAACACCAGTGCACACACATGCAGGCCCTTCTAGTGGGAGCAAGCGTGTGAAGAAGACCCCACAATGCAGCCACCCCAAAGATTAAGACAGAGAGGCCAACGATGAGTAGTTTGACTGGGTTGGTGAAAACATTCCTACATAGCACAGCACCATAGGAGGCAAGACCCTACTACCAGGACTAGATCCCCTACCTACCCGGGAGGAACATGATACACAGGTACCACAGCAACAGGAGGAGGAGGATTTAGACTATGAGAGAGACCAAGAGGAGGTTCCTGCAAGCGCGCAAGCGTAGAAAGGTCAAGCTCTTCAAGCCAACAAAGTCCCAACCTCGCCAACGCACTAACACAACACATAGAGCTCCAAGGAGAAGGATGCGCCAAGGGCATAGGGCTCTACAAGAAATTAAGTTTTATCAAAGGAACACTGAGTTGCTGATAAGAAGAGCCTCTTTTGCTCGCACAGTGAAGGAGATTCTCCAACGATATAGAACAGAGTTCTGTGTGCAGGGGATTGCTCTTGAAGCATTGCAAGAAGCCTCCGAGGCTGACCTTGTTGGGCTTTTTGAATACACCAACCTTCTTGCAATACATGCAAAGAGGATTACCATATCTGCCCAAGGACATGCAACTAGCTCGGCGCATTCGAGGCGAGCAAGACACGATCTAGAGATCTTAGATGTTAACCTTTTTTTTGAAGCAACTCTTTTGTTTCAAACCCCCCTTTGTAACAAGCCTATATCTGGCTTTCATTTGTAACCTTCTGATAATTAAAATTTTAAGTTTCTCTTACAATGTTTCAGTGTCATCATGTTTGTTTCACATGGAGTGTCTATCATGTGCCAGTTTGTCACCCAAGGCATCAGAAATGCTCCTGGAGGACTGAGGAAGCTGTGCCAGAACAGTGCGAATTTGGCCTCTGCAACGGCGATGTAGGCTCAAAATTCGCACTGTTCTGGCACTTCTCCCCTAGCCACTCAGCATCATTTCTGATGCATTTATAATGAAGTTGAGCACACTAATTATGAGAAATAGTAGTTTATAAGATAAAAACACCTTTAATCATGTGTAAAAATATAGTGTTTATCATCCAATGCATTAGAATTCCTCCTGGAGGATTGGGGAAGCTATGCCAGAACACTACGAATTTAGGCTCTGCAACGGCGGTGCAGGCTTAAAATTTGCACTATTCTGGCACTGCTCCCCCAGCCACTCAAGATCATTTCTGATGCATTTATAATGAAGTTGAGTACACTAATTGTGACAAACAATAGTTTATAAGATAAAAACAGCTTTAATCATGTGTAAAATTACATTGTTTGTCATCCAATGCATCAGAATTGCTCTCCTAGAGGACTGGGGAAGCTATGCCAGAATAGTGCGAATTTAGGCTCTGTAGCGACTGTGCAGGCTCTGCAGTAGCAACGGTGCAAATTTAGGCTCTGCAACGACGGTGCAGGCTCAAAATTTACACTATTCTAGCACTGCTCCCCCGGTCACTCAAGATCATTTCTCATGCATTTATAATGAAGTTGAGTACATTAATTATAAAAACAGTAATTTATAAAATAAAAATATCTTTAATCATGTGTAAAAATACATTATTTGTCATCCAATGCATTAGAATTACTCGTGGAGGGCTGGGGAAGCTATGCCAGAACAATGCGAATTTGGGCTCTACAGCAGCGTTGCAGGCTCAAAATTTGCACTATTGTGGCACTACTCACCCAGCCACTCAGAATCATTTTTGATGCATTTATAATGAGGTTAAGTACACTAACTCTGAGAAACGATAGTTTATAAGATAAAAACAGCTTTAATCATGTGTAAAATTACATTGTTTGTCATCCAATGCATCAAAATTGCTCCTGGAGGACTGGAAAAGCTATGCCAGAACAGTGCAAATTTAGGCTCTGCAGAGTATTACCATATCTGGCAAAGGACATGCAACTAGCTTGGCGCATTCGAGGCGAGCGAGACATGATCTAGAGATCTTAGATGATGTTAACCTTTTTTTTTTGTTTCAAACCCCCCCTTTGTAACAAGCCTATCTGGCTTTCATTTGTAACCTTCTGATAATTAAAATTTTGAGTTTCTCTTACAATGTCTCGGTGTCATCATGTTTGTTTCACATGGAGTGTCTATCATGTCCTAGTTTGTCACCCAAGGCATCAGAAATGCTCCTAGAGGACTGAGGAAGCTATGCCAAAACAGTGCAAATTTAGCCTCTGCAATGGCGATGTAGGCTCAAAATTTGCACTGTTCTGGCACTTCTCCCCTAGCCACACTTAGGATCATTTTTGATGCATTTATAATGAATTTGAGCACACTAATTGTGAGAAACAGTAGTTTATAAGATAAAAACACCTTTAATCACATGTAAAAATATAGTGTTTATCATCCAATGCATCAGAATTTCTCCTGGAGGACTCGAAAAGCTATGCCAAAACAGTGCAAATTTAAGCTCTGCAGGCTCAAAATTTGCACTGTCCTAGCACTGCTCTCCTAGCTACTCAAGATCATTTCTGATGCATTTATAATGAGGTTGAGTACACTAACTATAAGAAACAATAGTTTATAAGATAAAAATATCTTTAATCATGTGTAAAATTACATTGTTTATCATCCAATGCATCAGAATTGCTCCTGGAGGACTGGGGAAGCTATGCCAGAACAGTGTGAACTTAGGCTCTGCAGCGATGGTGCAGGCTCAAAATTTGCACTGTTTTGGCGCTGCTCCCCCAACCACTCAAGATCATTACTTATGCATTTATAATGAAGTTGAGTACATTAATTATAAAAACAATAATTTACAAAATAAAAACACCTTTAATCATGTGTAAAAATATATTATTTGTCATCCAATACATCAGAATTTCTCCTGGAGGGCTGGGGAAGCTATGCCAGAACAGTGCGAATTTGGGCTCTATAGCAACGATGCAAGCTCAAAATTCGCACTGTTCTGGCACTGCTCCCCCAGCCACTCAGAATCATTTCTGATGCATTTATAATCAAGTTGAGTACATTGATTATGAGAAACAGTAATTTACAAGATAAAAATACCTTTAATCGTGTGTAAAAATACATTATTTGTCATCCAATGCATCAGAATTGCTCCTGAAGGGCTGGGGAAGCTGTGCCAAAATAGTGCAAATTTGGGCTCTACAGCAGCGGTGCAGGCTCAAAAGTCGCACTGTTTTGGCACTGCTCCGCCAGGCTCCCAGGGTCATTTCTGATGCATTCACAAAAACATTGACAATACAAACTAGAAAAAACAATGATATACTTGATAAAAATAAGTTTGCAAAAATTGTATTGTATTCATAATAAGAAGTGATACATCATCTTTACAAAAGATTTCTTACAATATTGAGCTTCCTTCTCTTGTTATTGGGCAGAGTGTGCTCAAGGAGTGATTGGGCTATTTCTTGAGGATCCTCTATGCCTATGCTTTTGGCTATACCTATACGAGCAAGAAGCTTACTCCTAAATCCAGAACCAAAAGCATCGAAGGCAAGGGATTTTTTAATCAGAACTATACATTTGGTGCTCTGTGCCATAGAGGCTACACAGAGCACCTTAGAGAGGGCTATCAAAAAGAAGAGAGTGAAGGAAGATTGAGGGGTGTAGTCCCTGTGGATAATGGCGATGCCATCCACCACAGGAAGTCCACCAAGATAGTGGGCCAATGCAGCATCATGTCCATGGACCTTGGCCTGGCCTCTGGTGCTACCACCTCTCCCAGCAAATGTGTCAATTTCAACCACCCTCTACAATCAAAGGAAAAATTAAAATATTTTCCTATACATAATTACAAATGTCTCTAGGTTGTAAAAGGTCGATTATTACCTCTTGCTTAATGTCTTCTTTTGCTGCCAAAGTGCTGGTGGGGGTGGAGAGGTCAATCGAGGACTTAGCCTCATCCTTTTTTGGTGCTTTGGTCTCCTCCATCACTCCAGTAGCAAGGGTATCCTTTTCAGCCTCTAGCTTATCTTGTAAGGTTGTGAATTCCTCCTCTGGAACTAGGGCTTGCTCCACGGTCTCAACCACAGTTTCCTTGACCAAAGAAACTATCTCTGCGATAGATTCTCCAAGGGGTAATATAGCACTATCTAGGTGAGGACCGAGGCTGGATGTATCAAGGTCCACCTCACATCGCGTGTATATAATGCCCAAGCATTCATCCATTCTCAAGCCAGCTACCCTTTCAAGGTCATGAAGAAATAAGTATTCTTCAACTTCCACCACAATGGTGCTCAAGAGATTGATCTCAAGCTCTGGCAGCACCTTGCTCTCCTCGTGTGGGGAAGATGGCCTCGAATCTTCTACTACAGTGGACTGTTCAGCTGTGCAAATTGTGCACCCTTTGGAAAGTGCTATGATTCAAGCTGCTCTTCCACACCAGCACTCGTTCTTCCTATTGCCTTCACTTTCTTGTCATCCCTCAAATACCCTGGGCATCTCTACCTCCTCATCCGAATCCTCATCGTTGATGAGGAACGCAAAAGTGGCGAGCCGCGAGAGGAACCTAGTTCCTAAATTGCCCTTCCCCAACCTCTTCACCTCCTGCTTATTGAAGGTACAGTAAGATCTTGCGGGGGTGCAGATGTCGATGAAGCATTTAAGGCACTGGATGTAGGGACGGGCATATTGTTGAATGTACTTAAGCAGCTCAACAAGCACCCATCGATCATTGGGGCAATGGGGAAAGGAGATGGAGTGGGGAGCCAAATATTGCTCCATGTATGCAATCTGCGTCTCATAATGTTGGGACGCAAGGGCGAGCGACTTTTCAAAGTCGACTTCACGAGAGAACATGACAAAGAGCTCGCTCTTGCCCGCCCACGAGGTGGTGGAGAGGAACTCACAGAAGTTGTCAAAGTGGGTAGCCATGTGAATGCAAAGAGATAGTGTGAGCTCGTGCTTGGTTTCTATCCCATGAAAATGAGAAAGAAGGCACCTTTGGCTATTTATAGTTAAAATTTAAAGTTTGACCTTTTCACACTAGACCGCTAGACAAAAAAATTACAGTTTGCAAAAATATTAAGATTTCAATTAAATAAAGATTGATTAAAAAAGAGCTTGCTACAAAATTACAAGCATGTCATCTAATCTAAAATTGTTATAATGTCTTCATTTTTTTCCCTCTTGTGACATTTACTTCATGTTGATCTCCATCTTCTTGTTGACTTGAAAGCTTGTCATTGCCTTCACCTCGATCCTAAAACTCTTGCCCCTCACGTGCATCAAAACAGAGGCTATTTTCCCATATACTTAGTTCATCTTCAAGCTCTTCCACATGCCTACTATGTGTTGGTAGGGCTATGCTGCTAAAAATTCAAGGTCCCCCATTTGCCATGATTCTAAGACCATGGTTGTCCCCTCCTTACGCTTCCCAATCTGTAAAAATATAGAAAGTGTCACAATAACCAGAAAGTGTAAGGGTTAATTCTAGACATGTAGTGGAATCAGATATACCTTTCTTCTCATCAACTTAAAACTTGACTCTTCCACATTGTCAAAGCCCATGATGCTAAAGTGTTGATGCAGGTCTGCTAGGCTCCAATGCTTGCTTGCTGCCACTCGCTCAATCCATCCATTTTGCATCATCACAGCTACCTCAAGAGGCATAATTTCTTCTATTGAGGCTTGAAGTGGGATCCATGTCCCGTGCTTTTGCATCCATCTTTGGTAGTGCAGACACAAGTACAAAATAGAGCTTGCCTTCAAGAACCTGAAAGACACTGTAGAATCTACTACATTGCACTTGTACACATCACCTTGATGTGACCCCTCATTGACCTCCCAACCCTCTCCTAGGAATCCTTGAATGAGGTCAAACCGTACCTCCTTACAAATATACATTGTTTTTGTTTGGTTCATTGGCATGGAATTAAACATGTGCACAAAAACATGTAAAGGACAAAACCAATTTAGCCCTACTGACCTAGATGCCTTTGAAAACTTGAGTGATGTCTTGATATCACTTACCATCTTAAACTTTAAGCATAAGATGGTCCAAGCATCAGGTTTGGGCCATTTGGGATTGGTAAGAGGGGGGTTGGCGATCTCTTTTAGCTTGCCAAATAAACCTGGTTTTTTAATCTACAAAAAAAGATATTGTTCTATACAAGATCACTTGGGCTTTGAGATACAAACATTTCCTCTCCAATGGATGCATGCATAGCATAAAAAACTCCAGTGAGGCTTTGCATTAGGGGAAGGTTGAGGTCTATAGGGGCCCTTTAAGATGCCATGTGATTAAAAGGTTATTAAGGAAAAGAGCCAATCGTGTGATGCCATGTATACAAAAATGTTGGGTGATTAAAGGTGGTCAAAAGATTCTCTAAAAGATGCCTTTTTGTACTTTTCATTTCCAAAAAGTGAGGGGGGACGTTTTTGAAATTTCGGACGTTATTTACTTCTACATATGAGCTCAAAATTTGTCGGAGATTACAGATCCAAAATCTACTCGTCGAGCTCTTTCCATAGATATGTCACATGATATAGTTTTGCTCGCTCGATTTCAAATTCAATTTTGGCAGGAAACTTTGAAATTCAAACTTCTAGCCGTTTGAAGAACAAGAAGGTATCTAAAGTCAAAGAAACTTAATGTTTTAACAAAAAGTCATTAAAATCATAATATGGCAGCTTAAAGGACCCCTATAGACCTCAACCTTCCCCTAATGGGAGTGGTTGTTCCTCAACATAATTAGAGGGAAAAATATCTGCAGAGAGACGTAAGAAAATGGAGAATCATAAGAAAATTTGAAACAAAAAATCCAATATTAGCATGTTATTAAAGCTGTGTTTATGTTTATGTTACACTGACAATTCGAAGGAAACCTTGGTCGTTGGCCTTGAATGTACAGGTCTCCAAGAGTATACACATGTTGCACTATGGCAACCAGTCCTTCCTTCTTAGTATGTTTTAAGCCTTGTAGCCGCCCCTTCTAATGATGTAGCATTCCCCAATTGATGCACTCGATGTGGTCCCTTAGAGCTTGGCTGCACGTAGATCCAAGCCCCAACCCTGAATCTTGTTGGAGCCCAAATTCCATTCTCATCTCTTGTGTTATGCAGCACAAGCTCTTCCACCTTCTCCCTAGGTCTTCTCACATTACTGAAAGAGGCCATGGTGGTAAGAAAAGAGAAGAAGGGAAAAGAAAAGCTTGTTTTACAACAGAGGAGTGGAGAGGAGAGAAAGTTCAGGGTTTTCAGAGTGCAGCAATGGAAAGCTTAAAAGAGGGTTAGAGTTTGAGAATAGGCTTCCTGAACCTAGAGTAGACTGAAGAGGGATAAAGTTTCTGCAGCAATGGAGAGGGAGGGAGCTTGAGAGAGAGAGAGAGAGAGAGAGGGAGATTGAGAGGGAGGGATCTTGAGAAAGGAGGGAGAGCTTGAGAGGGATGGAGTTTCTGCAGCAATCGAGAGCTTAGAAAAGGAAGAAAGAGGGAGAGGGAGCTTGAGACCGAGGGAGCTTGACAAGGAGGGAGAGCTTGAGAGGTATGGAGTTTTTGCAGCAATGGAGAGCATAGAAGAGGAAGAAAGAGGTTCAAAATGAGCTTTCCAAACCTAGAGTATATTGGGGGGAAGTTTGAGAGGGAAAACACACTTTTGGGAAAAAATTAAAAATTTTTAATTTTTAGGGTTTTTAATCTGCGTGATTCTAGGTGGGGGGACCTCTACTAAGTTTGGGCCCAAGAAGTAGGGGGACAAGAGTAGTAATTAGGCCCCATTAGTAAACCAAAGCCTAGGCCCCCTAGGGTCAAAGAAGTCAAAAATGTGCACCCAGTCCATTCCTAATCAAAAGTTAATCCAAGAGGCCCTCTTTGGATCCAAAAAATTCCTAATGAAGACTTTTGTTTTGATATTTCAATTGTGATCAAGATGTTGTTTTGTTTGAGTTTATGGAGATGAAGATCCTTAGGGTGTGAGTCTGATGACTAGAAAGCTAGTGCTGATGAGTGAGTTTGATACTAGAAAGCTAGTGCTGAGTTAGTGCTGACTCTCATTTGATTCTGACTCAGTTAGAATCAAATGAGAGAATACAGAGTCAGCTGTGTGTCGATTAAGCATCAGAATAATCAGTTGAAGGTGTAGAGTGATTGGATTGGCTTTTCTGAGTTGAAGAAAGTGTTTGTGAAGTCAAATCTGACAGTCTAAGTAGTTAGCTATCAAGCGGGTTAGTGTTTGTGAAGTCAGGTCTGAGTAGTCAACATTTTCAGCAGTCAAACATGTTAGTGGGCTGTGTTGATCTAGAGTCAGTGTGTCAAAAGCTAGTGTCATCATAGTGTCCATTGTGATGGATCCTAGTGCGGTTTGAGTGATTGGAGGAAGGGGTTAAGAGTGTTAGCAGACAGAGAGGAGAGGAAGCCTGCATCAGCTGAGTCGAAAAATCAATTGAGTTAGATTTGGTTAGTTGTCAGTTGTCTGGAGTCAGCTGTGTGGCAAGTACAAGTAGCAGAGACCCTAAAGTGTGATATCTCATTTAGAATGGGTAGCCTGAGAGATGGAAGAGTCAGAGGACATGTGGGAGAGGGTTTTTGATTTAATGGAGGTAGCTGAATCAGTAGGTTCTATGTCCGTCAGTCTGAGTTGAGTTCAGCCAAAGAGGTATCAACATAGGGTTAGAAAAGGGTCTAGGAAGGTCTTGGGATTGTGAGTTTATGGTTAGTTGATGATTGAGGACAATAAGAGAGCCAAGAGGACTCATATCAGATTGAAGTCAATGTCAGTCTTTCGGATTAGTTTGCAATTTACTGGGTGTCAGCTGGGAGCTATTTTAGTCACCTGAGGCTTATATAATGAAGATCAGAGGTGCTGGAGGTTAGAACTCACTGGGAAGGACAACTGGAGGAGTCAACTGGGTTAGATTAGGAGATTTGGAGTGTGTTGAGGTGTCCGATTGAGTCAGATAGAGGGCTGAGGACAATAGTAAGTTTGATTGGTGCCCTTGGAGTAGGGATCTAGGTGTCCCCCAGTTTTGATCCCATTGTATTTTATTCTTAAGTGCCTGTTGGTGTTATTATAGAGGCCATCACCCAGTCACCACACAACGTCCTTGAAGAGAAGACCGTGGCGTGTTCGTGTGGAAGGATAAGGAGTTCTTCTGTGTTTTTGGTGATGATATTCATGTGAAAGAGGAGATACTATTGTGTTAGTGCCATGGATGGAGGGACCGACTAGCGAAGGTCTCAGGTAGCGTGTGTTTGGCTATGTTTTCTCACCAGTGTAGTGTTTTGGGGAGAGATGGTGCTGGTTGTGCTACCAAGCACATCACGTCATATAGAAAATTGTTTACTACTTTGCACCCCCTGGTGGTCCAGTTATGTGCATTGTAAGATTCCTCCCTCCAACTTTTAATGATGTAAAGATGTAAGAACCTCCCCTTCAGTCTCCTCTAATCATCCCCCCTTTCAGTATGTAAAAAAGATCTTATTTTACCCTGTTTTGGTCTAGAGAGAGGTAATACAGTTTTGAAATATTTTTGGTTAAGTATTTTCTTCCAGCCCCAATAGGAAGTGATCCCCTAACATAGAATTTTAATCAGATTTCTCTAAGTTGCATTAGAATTGGACAGTGGGTGAACCAAGGAGTCCCCTCTAGTTCAAAGTTATAAGCTTTATTAAATTATTTTGAATTTAAAAATGTGATATCCTTATCCATTAAGGTTGGAAGATAAAAATTAAAGAAAAATGGAAAAATTTAGAATTATCCACAAAAAAATAGTAAAGAAAGGCTCACATGAGGTGAAGATGCAATAATCATGAGTTTCAGATATTTAAAGGAGACTTTTGGGAGGCCTTGTGTGACACCTTAGGAGAGAGAAAACCCCTCATCAAGGAGGCGCCTAGAAATCACATCAAAGGGGTCTTTTTTTATTCAAAAAAATCATAAAGTGGCTAGATATTTCATCTCTCATCTCTCCTCTTCCAAACTAGATCAAAAACTAGGCATAACTAGTCTAAAATTTGTCTCCAAATTGGATCAAATTGAAGCTAGAAGCCTCTAGATCCCAATTGGACTTGAGGAGACTAGGATTATTTGGATAAGTAAAAATAAATTCGGATTCTATAATTTCTTGATTATACGGATTTTCTTGAAAACCTAACCCGGATCTATCTAATGGCTGTCTAAAATCTATATCTATAACATGAGCTAAAGGATGAACAATTTATGAGAATTATGGAAAGGATTATGAATATAATTCATTTAGAAAAAAATGAATTAGTATGTGTGCATAAATGTTTTATGCTAAAAGAGGAATTATGGGTATAATTGATTTTGTAAATCCCATAAGGATGTATGCATAAATCATTTATTCAAAAAGAGGAATATTGAGCATATTCTATTGTGGGAAAATCGAGTAAAGAATGTGAAAATATTCATAGGAATGCATTGAGAAAACATGGATAAATTTTAATCAGAAAGAGGAATCATAAACATATTTAACTTTTGTAGTTATGAAGTATACGTTTAGATTCTCGAAAAATAGAATCTTGAGTAGAGTCTGAACGGGAAAAAGGATTTCCCAGAAAAAGACTAGAAACATGCTTAGTTGGATGAAATGTAAATACTTGGACTGATTTATTCCTAGATTCCACGGGAAAGGAATCTGGAATTCTTGAAAGAATTGAGGACAGCCAAATTTAATGGGGAGCAGTTTTACACATGGCAAACAAAAACCATGTATCTGCTCATGAGGAAAAATCTAGAGAGGCTAGTTGAGGGAAGAGATGAATGCCCAGAGGTGAGAGGAGAAAATGAGTGGAAGAGCAGGAATGAAAAAGCATTGGGACTTATCGCACTCAGTTTAAATGATGAAATCATTCATCACATCATAGGGATACAGTGGGCAAAAGATGCATAGGATGAACTCAATAAATTATTTGGCACACAAGCTAAAAATTCAAAGATAAATCTGTTAATGCAATTCTACAAATTGGATATGAAGGAAAGTGAAGCTTTAATCACACACTTGAATAGATATAAAAGCATTAAGCAACAACTGGCAGCTACTATTGGCAAAAAGGTAGAAGACAATGAGGCACTAGCAGTGCTTTTGAAGAGTGTGGACAAAGGTGAATATGAAAACATTGTAGCAACACTAAAGAATGTACCTGAATTGAAGCTACACGAGATAGAAGGAACTCTACTAGAGCAAGAGACTAGAGGCAAAGAGAAGAAATGGTTGGACTCAACAGCACGAGAAGAAAAAGCATTCTTCACTTGAGAAGAAATGGCTGGACTCAACAGCACGAGAAGAAAAAGCATTCTTCACTCGAGGAGGATTCTCTCAACAAGGACGAGGACAAGGAAGAGGCAGCGTAGGAGGAAGGACCTTCACTTGCAAAAGATGCATAGGATGAACTCAAAAAATTATTTGGCACACAAGCTAAAAATTCAAAGATAAATCTGTTAATGCAATTCTACAAATTGGATATGAAGGAAAGTGAAGCTTTAATCACACACTTGAATAGATATAAAAGCATTAAGCAACAACTGGCAGCTACTATTGGCAAAAAGGTAGAAGACAATGAGACACTAGCAGTGCTTTTGAAGAGTGTGGACAAAGGTGAATATGAAAACATTGTAGCAACACTAAAGAATGTACCTGAATTGAAGCTACACGAGATAGAAGGAACTCTACTAGAGCAAGAGACCAGAGGCAAAGAGAAGAAATAGTTGGACTCAACAGCACGAGAAGAAAAAGCATTCTTCACTTGAGAAGAAATGGCTGGACTCAACAGCACGAGAAGAAAAAGCATTCTTCACTCGAGGAGGATTCTCTCAACAAGGACGAGGACAAGGAAGAGGCAGAGTAGGAGGAAGGACCTTCACTTGCCACAACTATGGAAAGCTAGGACACATGGCAAGAGACTGCTACAGCAAACCGAGTGGAGAAGGAATGACATCGACAAACTTCATGGAGGCTCCTATAAGGAAGTGTAGTCAGATCATCTTTTCTGAGAGAGAAAGAGAGTGAAACCCCACAACCCAATGTAACCTGTCCCAGCAGAGTAAAACCACCTTTGAGCCACCGATGATGTAGGCCATGTGGTAGATGTATGTGTGAGCACTTTAGTCAAGGTCACGGGCACTTGTAGTAGCCTTGGACACATAGAGAGAGAGAGTGTCAAGGACTATGAGTTTAGGGACTTGAGGCATTGGTCGCAAACTATCAAGTAAGAGGGAAACTTGGTATAGGGTCCAGGTGTGCTAGGATTCACTTGAGGGGGGAGGTGTTGAAATATATAAGTGAATAGGGTGTGTGCGGGAACAAGCCCTTAGTAAGAGGCTGTAAAAGAGAATCTGTAAATGTGAGAGAACTTGTGAAAAGGTAAGAAGTATCTATTGGGAGAGAATAAAGGGTAGCATGAGGAGATTTAGGAGGTGTGGAAATATTCTGGGAGAGGTATGATGAAAAATAGGTAGAGGGAGAGGAGACACAAACAGGAGCAAACCCTAATGTATTATTCAAACCCTAATGTATTATTCAAACCCTAACCATAGAGGGAAGCCATCTCCCTTCTCACACAATGCATAAAGCCATAATCCATAATCTACAACACCCACTATGTATTGTGTCCACACACTACTAACCCTAGCTAATGTCCACACGCTATGACTAGCTGGACGTGGTCATTTATGTCTCACACATGTTACTACCTAACATGCCAGCACATAGTGTAACTGGCATAAACTGACATCGAGCTTGAATCTCAATAGCCCCTCTCAAGCTCATGATGTACCGCCATAGATGAAGATGTAGATGAGCTTGGGCTATCAAAGCTCTCAACACTCCCCCTCAAGCTCATCCCATGTACTCCCAACATAGTACGGAAGTACTCAAACTTCTCCTTGCTAAGTGGCTTTGTAAAGATGTCGGCCACTTGCTCTTCAGTCTTCACATAATGCAAATCCATTGTACCATCCAACACTTTCTCTCTGACAAAATGATAGTGGACCTCTATGTGTTTGGTCCGCGCATGAAAAACTTGATTCTTGGCCAACTGTATGCTACTCATGTTGTCACAATGAATGACAACCTTGCCATCAATAGGCTCATCATAGTCCAAGTCTTGGATTTGTGCATAACCCTTAGCTACCAACCGTGCTTTATGGTGCTCAATGGAACCATCTAATTTTCATTTCACCTTATAAACCCATTTGCAACCAATGACATTTTTGCCTTGTGGTAAGGCAACCAAATCCCATGTTTCATTATGAACCAATGCGCCCATCTCAACATCCATTGCCTTCATCCATTCATGCTTCCCAATAGCTTTTGTATAGCATGTAGGTCCCACATGCTTCGCCAAAGAGGTCATATATGCATAATGCATAACAAAGTCACGATATGTCAACCTGTCAACTGGATACCTGACCCTTTGGGACCTTCGCAATGCATGCGGATCACTCTGAACACCTTTCACTCTAGCATGTGGAGGCACATATCTATTCTGCCTTGCACACCTGGTGTGCGTAAAATTGGTATGCCAAGTTCCTCATCCAAACTTTCTAAACTTGATGACTCATGACCTGTAATGCCAATTCCTTCAACCTTCTTTTTCCCTTTATCCACAGCACTACACCTAGTGCTCACACTCTCATATCTCAAGCATCCTGACCATGGACGTATAGTGCTACTCTTAGACTCTGCTGGCCCAGACAAAGAAATAGAACTTGCTTGTGGCAAGTTCACATGCACATCAGTATCAATGGAATCAATGACACCCTCATCCTTTGCCTTGTACCAACTAGCAAGTTCATCAAACACCACATCTCGTGAGATAACCACTTGCCTAGTTTGTGGATTGTAACATTTATATGCCTTGCGATCCTGTGCATACCCAACAAAAACGTACTTTTTTACCTTAGGATCCAACTTCCTCCTTCTCTCATCAGGCACATGTACATAAGATGTGCAACCAAACACTTTGAGGTGTCCAATGTCTGGCCTAAAACCTGTAAGCCGCATCTCTGGCGTACTTCCATGTATGGCTATTGTGAATGTCTTATTAAGTACATACACCGCGGTGGCACACGCTTCTACCCAATAATAGTCTGGCATGCTCTTTTCATTGAGCATTGCCCTGGCCACATCACAAATGACTCTATTCTTCCTCTTAGCAACACCATTTTGTTGAGGTGTGTACCTGCAAGTTAACTGGCTTCTTATGCCATGCTTTCTCAAGAAATTCTCAAAAGCATGTGAGGTGTATTCACCACCTCCATATGTCCTCAAACATTTTATCCAAGAGCCATATTGCTTCTCTGCAAAAGCTTTGAAGTCCATAAACTTTCCCAACACTTCACCTTTCTCTCAGAAAGTAACTCCAAGTCATTCTACTGAAATCATCAATGAATGTCACATAATACAAGCTGCCTTTAATGGATGGGTTTTGTGGTGCAGGACCCCATACATCACTATGAACTATCTCAAGTGGCCTACTACTCATGTTGCCTTCTTTAGGAAATGGCAACCTTGCTTGCTTTCCAAACTGGCACGCATCACAGACATGCATATTCCCATCATACTTGAATCTAGGCAGCCCACTAACAATGCCTCTTGCCTACATGTTCTTTAACCTTTGTATGTTCACATGTCCAATCCTTTTATGCCACATGTCAATGTCATGTACCACATTTCCACTTTTAGAGAACATAGCTGATTTCAACTCAGGAATCCCAACATCCAACTTAAATAACTTGCCTTCTTTCTTGCCTTTGGCAATGACTCTACATCCATTTTTGAAATCCAACGAAACAACCATGCTCGTTGAAACGAACCTGTAAACCTTGTTCAACCATTTGACCAACACAAACCTTTTGTAATAGAAGGCACATACAAGACATCTGCCATAGACTTTGTTTCACCATTGTGCATAACCAATGGTACGCTTCCAACATGTGTGATAGCATGTTGGGTATCATCTCCTGTCTCCACATAGCCTTTCACATCCATAGGCTTCATATGTTCAAACCATTTTCCATGAAAAGTCATATGGTTTGATACTCCAGAGTCCATATACCAAGTGTCATCACTGTCACCATTTGTCATCATAGATCCCACAACATGTTTCATGGCAAACAAGTGATTTGCACTACCATCATTACTGCTTGATGCAAAATTTTCACCATTTGCATAATTTCCACCATGTTGTACATAATTTCCACCATGTTGTGCTCTACCCCCTCTCAAATCATTTTATGTGCGAAAACAATCACGTGCCATATGACCAAATTTCCCACAGTAATGGCATTCCACATTTTGCATAGATGTTTGTTGGCCTTGCCAACGTCCTCTACCATGAGGATTACCTCTGCCTCTTTGAGGTGTATATCCATGACCACCTCTGGCACCATATGAAGGCTGAAAATTCTGTTGTGGTGACCTGTCCTGCCATCCACGACCATTACCATGGCCACGTGATACAAATCTCCCCCTCTGCCATTATCATCATGGCTAGTAGATGCATCATGAAAAGAGTCACTGAGTTTGATTTCCTCAACAAGCACGAGTGAAACCAACTCGTCAAAATCGGGTAAACCTATACTCCAAATAGAAATAGATATATTAAAAGACTTGTACTCCTTGCAAAGACCACATAAGGTAATATGTACCAAATCATCATCAGGCATGGGGGCATTGATAGTTGCTAATGCATCTGCATACTTCTTTATCTCTTGTACATAATCATGGATGCTCCTTCCTTTCTGCTTCTTCACATTATGAATCTGTTGTCTCAACTGAGACTTACGAGCACTAGTATCTGTATCAAACAACTTTACCAATATATCCCATGCATCCTTGGGATTCTGAGCTTCATGTATATGTATGAGTATAGCATCCGAGATACATATAGACAAGTAATGAAAAACTTTGTATGCTCTCTGACCATTGCTTATGAGCTACAACCTGTTGTTGTGTAGGTTGTCGGGGTAGTTTCGGCTTTGGCTCTGCACACCTGTAACAAGGTTCCAAAACCCTTTTCCTTTCAAAAAGCTTTTAATCCTTTACTTTCATGCCTGGAAGTTCTCTCTATCCAACTTCTCACCCACAATCTATACTGGGTTGTCTGACATATTTGCTCAATGCAAATGCAGCTTCCACACACGTCCAAATCTGTAAACGAGCCTTCCTCAGCTCAACCACACTCTAATAAGTGTTCCAAATAGTCCAAAGTACTCAACAAACTTCATTTTTGATGTAGAAAATCAAACTGATTACATTCAAATTGAATTGGCATACGTCCGCTCATGGATGCTTAGTAGTCCTTACCCGGTAGGCCAAGCTCTCAAATTTGATGAAAATCAGTGTGCTCCAAGCTTCACAGCTCCAATGGCAAGCTTCAGCTTCTTCTCCCTCTTCTCTCACTCACTCACTCACTTGAGGGGAGGTGTGCTAGGCACTGGTTTGCGGACTATCAAGTAAGAGGGAAAATTGGTATATAGGGTCCAGGTGTGCTAGGATTGTTTACTTGAGGGGAGGTGTGCTAGGCACTGGTCACGGACTATCAAGAGGGAAACTTGGTATAGGGTCCAAGTGTGCTAGGAGTATTCACTTGAGGGGATGTGTTGAAATATACAAGTGAATAGGGTGTGTGCGGAAACAAGCCCTTGGCTAGAGGCTGTAAAAGAGAATCTGTAAATGTGAGAGAACCTATGAAAAGGTGAGAAGAATCTACTGGGAGAGAATAAAGGGTAGCATGAGGAGATTTAGGAGGTGTGGAGATATTCTGGGAGAGGTGGAGAGAATCAAGCAAAAGAGGTGGAGTGAATCAAGGAGAAATCAGTGGGATGTAAACTCTATAAATTGAGGCATTGGCCTAATGAGAATTTGCTGGTTTTTTATTATCCATGCCTACATTCAGCTATCAGTTAATTACTCATTAATCATGTCTTAATTATCATCTAATATCTTTGTTAATGATGTTGATTCTAGCATTTGATCCACCATAGCTCATCACATTCCTGTAATTTTAACAAGGTGGAGAAAATCAAGCAAAAGAGGTGGAGTGAATCAATGAGAAATCAGTGGAATTGGATGCTTGGATATAAACTCTATAAATTGAGACATTGGCCTAATGAGAATTTGCTAGTTTTTTATTATCCATGCCTACATTAAGCTATCAATTAATTGCTCACTAATCATATCTCTTTGTAAATGATGTTGATTCTAGCATTTGATCCACCATAGCTCATCACATTGCTGCTACAAATTTAACATTGCATACTTCACGAAGAAAACAAGCATACAAGAGACATGCTCCATTGCAATATGGGACTCCTCGACCCTCTAGTGGTCACACTAGAGGATCGAGGAGACACACTCCATTGCAGTCTGGGACTCCTCGACCCTCTAGCGGTCACACTAACCATTGCTCCTTGGAGAGTTTCTCCTGTGGCGAGACACACCCAACACCTCTCTCCCTTGAGTCTCCAAAATCATGCAGTTTCTTTTCTCATTTGCACACTTGTGTTTATTCTCTTGACTTCTATGTTGATTTTGCCACTTGGGATTGATCACACACCACCATATATACATTTCCTATATCTATACATCATGTTTAGGATGGGCTCATGATTCTCCTCACACATAGCCCACCCCCTAGAGGTGTGAAACACTTTCAAGTGTTTCACTGCATCTTTTAAGCTTCAAATTGCACAATTCCACAAAAACACTCTATACAACTCTATATACAACAACAAAGACATGATCCAGCATTTCATCAACCCCTGGATCAAATGGGAAGAACAACACCCTTGTCCAAATCCACTGAACCAACCACCTAGATCAAAAACCTACACACGGTCTTCAAAAAACCTCAAAGTCCTTCCCCTATCAAATGGCTGCTCAATCCAAGCATACTTGTTGTCCAACCCCCTCCCTGTCTCTCCATTCACACAAACATCCTTGACTCACAATAACATTAAGAATTCCCTTCAACTATGCGCACCTTTATTAGGCCCTCAGTCCTTGCCTCAAAAGGATCTTCTCCATCACAAAAAAACTCCACAACCAAATCATCCTAAACACCACCAAGCAAAGGGACCAAATCAAACCTGCTACATTTCCTGGTTAGCATCCTCAGCTTCCTCATCCCACAGTCTACTCACAATATCCAAAACCTCATCATCCTCAACACACACTTTAGTACCCACATGGGCATCAACCTACGCAACATTATCTAGCTGATCCACAGATCCTTCAAACAAAACAAAGACACCTTCCAAGGTGCCCAACAAAGTATTATCATCCATACTACTATCCATACTTTCATGTGCATATGCCTATTGAACCATGCCATCACCATCAACTGTGTCATCATACAAAAGGCAATTCTAACAAACTCTCTACTGAACATTCTACCACATCATCAAACAAATCTAAAAACTCCACACCAGTATCCTCTGATGAATCTATCCTCTTCTCACTCCTATGATATATCTAGTGCACTAGGGATCACTTGCCCTTCCACAATAGCAGACTCACCAACCATCGACGAGTAACCTTCATTACTCCGCCAGCATCTACTACCTCCAAGTCTGGTCCACAACTACACAACCTGCACTTTCTACAACTTCACAAACATTTTGATCCATTTCCTTTGCATCCACTGACATAGCACTCACCCAGCTAACTTCTCCAATTGTCCTCCCCAATCATTTTGAACCTCCAGCACCTCTAATATTCATTCTATAAGCCTCAGCTGACCACAACTGACCTCCAGTTGATCAAAATAGCTCCCAACAATCGACACCCAACTAACTACAAACTAATCTAGAAGGTTGATGTTGACTCCAATCTGATATGAGTCCTCCTGGCTCTCTTATTGTCCTCTGGCATCAGCTAACCATAAACTCACAATCCCAGGACCTTCTTGGACCCTTTGTTGCTAACCCTCCACTAATACCTCTTTGACTGAACTCAACTCAAATTGACGGACACAGAACCGGCTGATTTAGTTGTCTCCACTAAATCAGAAACCCTCTCCCACATGTCCTCTGACGTCAACTCTCAGGCTACTCACTCTCAATGAGATATCACACTCTAGGCTCTTTGTTGCTTACAACTGACTCCAGGTAACTGACCAACTGACCAAATCTAACTCAACTGATTTTAACTTAGTTGGATGCAGGCTTCCTCTCCTCTACATCCTTGATGACACTCTTAATCCCTCAAATCACTCAAACCTCACCAGGATCCATCACAATGGACACTCTACTGACACAACTGATATACAGATGACTCTGGATAAACACTTAGTCCACTAACCCATTTGACTGCTAACAACTAACTACTCAGACTGTCAAACCTGACTTCACAAACACTTCCTTGAACTTAGACAAGCCAATCCAAGCACTCTACACCTTCAACTGCCTATTCTGATAAAAATATAAAATATCGATTTCTAATTGAGTATTTTATATATATATATATATATATATATATACTTGGATGAATCCAAGAACATGCCCAAATTCATCTTATAGGAGAGTGCAAGTTATAAACTCATGGTAGGCATCCACAAGACTACATAACCATCAACTCCATCATGCATAGTATGGCCTAGATACTATGACATCCCCACTAACATCATCAGTGCCCAATAGTGGGTGTAGAACTTGGTATCAGTATATGCTCCCACACACACAAACACACACATAAGAGCACACATTCATATGAAGGTCTCTGTGCCAAGTTTCTATCAGATATGCGTAGATGTAGGGCACACTCAACCATAATGAAGCCTAGCACTAAGGGATCATAACAAATAGAAAGCAATAATACAACAAAAAGATAGTTTATAGGACATACTCACACTACAGATAGGAAGAATGAACATAATATCAACTAGCCGCAACTTGGACAAAAACTTCACAATATTTTAGACTTGAAATGAATGAAAAATTGGTGAATCTTTGTCCTCACACCTCAACCACATGAAAAGCCTCTTAACTCAACTTGCAAGGATAAAATTCAAGATTGATGGTAGCATTAAAATTGTGGTTCTTCTTAAAAGTTTGTCTGAAGTATATTCCACTTTGATGACTACACTTCCTAATCTAAACATTAAGGTTATTGGAATTTCAAGCTTCATTACTTGAAGAAAAAACTAAAATGAAAATATTTTCATAGGATATTGCTTATTACACCAATATCGACAAGAAGAATAACTTCAAAGGATTAGCAACAACTACATCCAAAAGCAAAACATAAGCCCATAGTGTCTTGTTGAGCTGTGATTGATGAGTGGTGAAGTACACCAATGGCCATGGCTATCTATACAATAAATTTACAGCAATGACACCCTTCATGCCATCATCCCATTCTATGCATATATAGGTATCCAAAGACACCCTATAGTTGTACCCATTTCATGAAGACTCAAGTGTAAGGTAATCCCCTCCCAAGTCACAAGTGACCCATGCTAAGTCCCCATCAATAAGGTTGACTTTCAAAAATGCCTGATTCAAAAGGAAATCCATCCGCTTCAAGTGGCAATGCATAGTATCTACCCGGGTCATATGGAGAAACCCATCCGCTTCAAGTGACAATCCATAGTATCCACTCGGGCCATATGGAAATGAATCCACATCAAGAATCTTTCCATGTATACCGGGATAAAATGGGTATGAATCATCATGGTTGGAAGTGTCATCACCAACCAATGATCCACCATCAAAGTCCACCCATGACTCACCTCCATAAACCAAAGCATCATCATCATCATTACCCATAGCATTTTCCTCATATATGCCATCATATGGATCACAATCAGTCACATTATTACCTTCATCCACACCATCATTTTGTGACTCCACATCATGTGCCACATCTTCATGGTCGACAACCAGATTTTTCTCATGCAATGCAACACCATGAAGATCTTCATATAAGGGTTTTCCCCTTCATCAAGAAGAGTCTCATTGCATTCATCTTTATCCATACAATTCTCCTCGAGAAGAGATCCATGAATTTTCTCTTCATTGTTCCCATCAACACTTCCATCCTCATGGCTGTCCACCACTGGTTCATTTTCAGCCATCCATACATGTATTGAAGGCACTTGACATGAATCATTAGCCTCGCCTTCATCACTTGAAGTGTCCCCATAGCAATGGCTTCCAATAAGAGATGTGGACTGAAGTGAGCTCCTAGTAGAAAGCCCATGTATAGACAAGGTAGGCATGTAGAAGAGTTCCACCAACAACATGATCTCATTGAGAGAAATGTCATTGTCAATATCCACGATGCATTGGACCACTTGCATGAACTCCTTGCCTAATTTTTACACAAATCCTCCTATTCTCTCCTTCTTCTCAATGTTAGGCACAAAGAAGGAAAGGTACCAATATTCTTTGGCATACTTAGGCAATGAATCCACATGTAATAGTGCCATGCATTTTCCCCTAAAGCTCCATTGCTCTTGAGCAAAGTTTTGCACCACTTTCATAGGCTAGATTCGCCCAATCCCACTTGTACTCATGCATTACTTGTAGCCACCATTGTCTAGCTTTACCTCCACATTTTCATGTCACTTGCTTTACTTTGTCCCCCTCATTGCATGGGAATGCAAAAAAGTAGGCATCCCAATTGTGAATCCATTCCTTCCCCATTGAAAGAGAGGTTCTAAAAATGACTTTTCATACTTGAACCATAAGTTTCCGATAGGGGTAGAAACTATACGATCCACAAATTCATCCTTTGTCAAGGACTCTGGCAACAACTTGGAATGTATGACCTCATCATACAACCGTACATACCTTTATTTTTCATGATCATTGGAAACTATGGCTATTTCCCCTTGTTTTTGCATCAACATGCAATGTTGTTCGAATTGTTTTGACTCCATCAAATCTTGCCTATCCTTTTCTTCCTTTCCATAGGGCTTTGACAATGGTAATCCAACATGAGAAGCATCTTTTGGATTCATTTGAAGTGCTATTTTCATATTTTGAATGTTCCCATTGGAAGTTCCCACCTCAAATACAACATTTCCATGTCGACTAAGCCCATAAGATGATGGATTTGGGAATGATCTTTGTGGTTGTGACTAGCCTCTTGTCTTATCAAGAGACGTGTCAAACTTTTTCAAACACCTTTTCACTCCATTTATCCCATCTTCAAGCTTCTTGAATCCCTCATTCATAGCATTGAACATTTGCTCCATGAAAACATTTCTTTACCGCATATGCTCACTGTTTTGCCTCAAAAGCTCACTGTTTTGGAAGCAAATGTCCCTTTGTGTATCCTTCATAGCTTTGGTGATAATAACCTTTAGCATATCCAAATTAATGTGCTCCAAAGAAACTTGTGTGCCCTGAAATGCTCTCATTCACTATGTGACCACTCATGTCATGTAAAGGCATTCCCTCTTGTTCACAGTCAACCGTGGTACCAAATTAGGGTTTTTGGTGCTACCAATGTCGGAATTGAATGATCAACGGCTTGTCATGTTTGTCTCGATGAGAGGAACACTCCTATCAGCTTGAGTCACCACTTTGAGCACCCCTATACCTCTCTATTTTAACTTTTTGCTGAAAGTCGACTATGTGAGGTTGACCACCCAAATGGTAATAGAATTGGGAGTTTGTTGGCTCATTTGGAAGCTCTAATATAGTTCTCTTAGGCTGTGTAAATACCTTGAATTTAGTCCACACTATTTTGGATTGAATTGGAACTTTCAGTCAGGAGAAACTAGTCCCCTTTGTACCCTGAAACGGTGTCCAAATACAACACTTGACGGCTTGTTAGATTTGCCTTAAGATGCCCTTTTAAGGATTCTTAATGCCCTTGAGAATGGTTTGGGAAGACTGAATTACACTTTTATATTCACTGCAAAGTGTAGGAAAATCACAAAAAGTTGGCCATAATCGCCTCGCAATACGGACCAAAATCACAAAAATTTGGCCATAATCTCCTCGCAATACGGACCAAATCTCAATAATAATCCACTAGCATTTGCCCAATGCCCAATTATGACATAATGTCCCAAGTAATCACAACCATAAGCATCCACTTGCCAATGCAACTCTTATGCTTTGATCATTATCAAGTGTTCATGGCATGCTTAATCAAGTAACATTTGGCTTCCATAGCCTCAGCATGCTTGCAATGTAGTCAAGTTGTATGTCGAAGGAGCGCTTTATGCTTGCCGATCTCCCGGCCAAGACTTCCCACCCTCATTCCTAGTCCGAATCTAGGTACAAGTCGGGGCCAAGCCTTCACATCTGTACCTAATCCCCCTTCCTTTTTGCTTTTCCAAAAGCACTCATAACAAGGAGAGTTCATGCCATGCTCCCCTCGGGCCTCTCCTCCAATGCCCAATGTAAGATTCCTCCCCCAACCCCCTTTTTGATGTCTAGTATCTTCCCCTGTAATCAATCCCTCTTCAGAAATATAAAGACCTTGTTTCTAACTGTTTTAACCTAAAGAGAGAAAATATTCTAGAGAGAGAATATGCAGATATTGAATATTTTTGGATAGAAAAATATCTCACCTTATTAAAATGAATTCCCCTGAAACAAAAATTCAGAAAGAATTTTCCAATGTGCAATTGGAATTAATTGGAAATAGGTATAAAGAACCTTCGTCTAAGGGTCTAGATTTTCAGAAATCTTTGGACTATGGTCCAATTAAGGTTCCTATGGGCCAATAGTATCAATCCATGTGTAGGGAGGAGATAAATCTAATTTGTAAAAGAAGATATCCAAAAATGAGTAAATGCTCACATAAGATGAAGAGTTGAATATGTACAAGGTTTATTAGTAAAAAACTGAGTAATATCAAAAAAATGAGATAAATTGAGTATCCAAAAATGAGTAAATGCTCACATAAGATGAAGAGTTGAATATGTACAAGGTTTATTAGTAAAAAAACTATGAGTAATATCAAAAAAATGAGATAAATTGAGTATCCAAAAATGAGTAAATGCTCACATAAGATGAAGAGTTGAAAATGTACAAGGTTTATTAGTAAAAAACTATGAGCAATATTAAAAATATGAGATATTTTGGGTATAATGATTCCATTTTGACACATATGTAAGGAAGGAGAGTTCTTTAAAGGAGGTGCATATTTCACATGCTTGAATGAGTTTTAAACTCATAAAAATTGAGATATTTCATCTCTCCTCTCTCCTCATTCAAGTCTAGTTTCAAAAAGCTAGCTTAACTGACCTAAAAATGGTCAAAAAGTGACCAAACTGACTTGGAAAATTCTAGAATCAGTTTGTTTGGTTAGGAGCTCAATTTTTCCTATAAATAGAAGCCTCCCCTTGTTGAAAAAAATATAGTGTTTACACATTGTTACTCTACTCCACCTAAGCTAAGAACTGTGAATTCTTTAATAATTCACTAGTTTTTGACACTTCTCTCCTTCAATTCCCATTGGTGGCTCCATCAACATACTAAACCAATTGATTGGTTGGGGGCCTCTACCATGAATAAAGAATCAAGCAAATTGTAAGGTAAGTATGGTGAATTTTGATCTTTTCTATAATTTCTCAATGTTTCTCTCTTCTCAACCCCTCTCAAGCTTGAGAAGCTTAATTGGTATGGTTTTTAAATGCTATTGAAGTTAATTGATTAATGATAGTAAAGAATTACATAAATTTTCATTTATGTTTAATTCTAATGGCTTTTTCTCTCTCTCACTTAAGAAATAGTCATACTCATGACCCATTCTTAATCCAAATGAAGCTTTTCATAAAGCTTTTTCTTAATCCAAGATTAATCTATGCTTAAGAATAAATTAATGATTTTTTTATCTATACTTTTAGTTTATGTATTCCATGATTATTTTTGATTCAATCCATTAAGGGTTGATGATCCAATTAGGAATCATTCTAATCATTTCCTTAAAGATAAGCCTTATCTTTTAAAATAATTGAGATTTATCAGTTATAGTAGCAGAGCTATGGCAAAATTTCATAAAAATTTACACATAAAATAATTTCATTCAAAGCATGAAAAGAGGATTTCCTACCATATTCTAGGAATTATCATCCTAGATTAATTGAAAGAATTTCATAGTAATCATGGAAAAATTAAATTTTTATAGCATGAGTGGAGAATTGGCAATCAAAAGCTTCAATCAATGGTATTCAAAGAGTTTGAAGCAAAGTTTTCAAAGACCTTGAAACCATGGTGTTCAAAGAGCTTGAAATGCAACCTTACAATGTTTTAATCAGTGGCATTCAAAGGCATAAATGAAGCCCTTACATCACAAGATGTGTGAAGAAGACATAGGCTAATAGCTGTTGTCTACTGCCCTTGTTGGAGTTACAACTTCACAAAGCCAAAAATGGACGGAGAAAGGACGAAGAAGGTGCACATGGAAAAACGCATAGCCGATCCACTACTTTCACTATAAATTGCCATGAAAATAGACTTGATACTTAGCATAAGCTTGCCCTAAGCTTAGACAAAGCTTAAGCAAGTATATGCTTGCTTCGAAGGATCAATTGGTAACGAACGAATAGCGGTAATCGTAACTAAATGGTGCCTAATCCACAAACTCACCAGCGATCAACAATTCCATTCATGGCCATCAAATGCACCATTGAAATCTCCTTCGTGTTGATTAGGATGAAACTCAAGGAAGCCCTCGGTGAATGCTCCAGTTCAAGATGGATTGAGACCCTATTTCTCTAAGAATCAAACATAAGATGAAGATGGGTAAAGCATAAATGTTTTGATTAAGAAAATTAATCATGATTAGTAAGAAATTTCTCCCAAATTTGGTCATGCCATTCAAATTTTGGAGTGGATACCCCAAATTTTGGTCCACAGTGACCCATAGCCCCCAAAAACTTAGAATAAACCAAAAAACAAGGAAATTTCCAGCATCCACAATAATCATCATGCCCCATTTCTTGATCAAGAAATCAAGAAAATCAAGAAAGTGAAGAAAATTTTCAAGAAACTCAAGAAAGATCAAGAAAATCAAGAATTCTAAAAAAACTCTGAAATTTTCTTGAATCTAAGATGGAAATGGATCAAAGACAAGGCTCTGATACCACTGTAGTGATGGGGAGAGAGAGAAAGAGAATGCACTCATAATGGAGTACCACATGCACTACCACCATAGCCATGGAAGCTTGGAGCTCCAAGAAAGTATGATTTTCATTAGAAAAATGATTAGATGCTCCTAATTACAATTTGTTTACTTATATACTTGCCCACCTTTTCACACTCATTAATGTTGAGCCTCCATACTTGCTCGGCCATATCCATGCCCATGGGCTTCCTTTATGACCAAGACCAAGCCCCATTCATTACAAATACCAACTTTTGCATCAAATATGAAGGCATTCCTAGTTAACCAAATATGCCACAAACCTGTCCACCTAAAAAAATGAAAGAAAACTAAACGTTCAAGGTTATTCGGCCTATTCAGAATCTTGCCACAAGAAAGGAAATACCACACCTTCTTTGCCACCGGACATGAAATGAAAAGATGCAAGCATGTTTCCAAGCATGTAGTACAAAACACACAATTACCAGAAGCAATCTGCCACTTTCGACTGGCCCCCCAATGGTAAGCCTCCAACTAGCATGCGTCATAGGAACACTTTCACTTGATATGGAATCTTAGACTACCAGCCCTATAAGATTATTTCCTTCCACGAGGCCCTACTTTTCCTGATGTTCCATACCCTATTAGCCTTTGCAGTGATTCAACGCTTATCTTCCACCATCATATGGTATACTTGATTTGTTGTTGGATGCAGATTTTATGTTTCTCCACTAGTCTATATTCTTATGGAAGCAGCCCATACACATTCTCTGTAGAGAGAGAAACTGAACCTATAATTTCATTTCAAGTTTAGAAGCTTTGTTACTTACAGAAATCGAACAATGTTCCTATCTCATTACCTCTTACTTGCAGCTTGCCCAGGATTCTTGTTCTTGAGATCACAGGAAAGTTTGAAGGAAAAGCAGGGGATATTCTATAACACAGCATGTCTTTTTCTTGCCTACACACACACACACACACACACACACACAGAGAGAGAGAGAGAGAGAGAGAGAGAGAGAGAGAGAGAGCTCTTTATACTAAAGAGGAGTATTTATGTACCAAAAAAATTAGTTACCTTGCTAAAAATTGATTAAAATACAAATGATGCAAAAGTAGTCACGTACATCAGCTACAGAAAACAGAAGATAAATTTATGACAAGTGCCAAAAGGATTTAATTCGCAATAATCATGATAAAGAGGAGAGAATAAATCAGCAAGCAAAAATTAAGTACACATTCCTACAGACATTAAAGCACATGCAAGAGAATTTCAAGAGATAACTAAACCAAGCACATGCAAGAGAATTTCAAGAGATAACTAAACCAAGAGAATGCAAGAGAATTTCAAGAGATAACTAAACCAAGCAATCTGCAGACAAAAAGAGAAATCCAAAAATTAGTTACCTAGCTAAAAAAAATATAAAATGGATGAAAATACAGATGATGCAAAACTTGACGCTTCATAATTTCGCATAAATATTTTTTGAAAATTCATGTTGTAGAAAGTGTGTAGAATGCTTTGTTAGGACATTTAACGTGTTTTGACAATATTTTGTGTTGCAAGAAATTTTTTGGTTTTGGTCATTTGCAGGTAGTTTGCCATTTTCATAGGTGAGTTTTGATTAGGTTAGAAATGGAATTAGGAGAAGTTTTGTATGACAGTTGAGGGATCACAGGATCACAAGTTGTATGGAAAGATGAGCAAGTGTTTCTTTGCTAAGGACAAGATTGTGTATTTAGGCCATGTCATTTCTAAGGAGGGTATCCACATAAATCCCAAGAAGGTTAAAGTGATTAAGGGAATGGCCTAGACCTAGGTGTGTGACAGATGTGAGGAGCTTCATAGGATTGGCACAATTTGAGAGAAAACACATTAGAGACTTTTCTAAGATAGCTTCTCCATTAATTGATTTGACCAAGCAAGAAAAAAAGTTCAGATGTAGCTTTTGACACGTTAAAAGCTAAGGTTGCAGAGAACTGCGTTTTGGAAAATACTTGAAATGCAGAAACCTTTTGTAGTATCTTGTGATGCTAGTGGAACACAAATTGGACGTGTTCTCTCTCAGGATGGACGAGTAGTAGAATATGAGTCAAGAAAGCTTAGGAGGAGCCATGAAGAGAAGTATCCTACCCATGACCTTGACTTGGCCGCAGTTGTGCATGCCCTTAAGCATTGGACACATTTCCTACTCGGTGTTAAGTTTGAACTTCGAACTGATCATCAAAGTTTAAAATATCTATTCACTCAACCTTTGTTGAATAATAGGCAAAGAAGGTGGATGGATCTCCTATGCGAGTATGATTTTGAGATCAAGTACATTGAGGGTAAGGAGAACAAGGTGGTTCATGCTTTGAGTAGGCGACCCTTGATTAATGCCTTGATTGTCGTTCGCTCAGACATAATGGAAAACATTAGAGTTGAAATTGAGAGAGATCCCTTTTATGTGAGCATCCTAGAGTGAATTGCCAAGGCTCCATATGAGAGGGTTGGGGGAAATTTTTATTTGGTCAAGGGGAACTTGTACTGTAATAATGCAAGACTTTGTGTGTCTAGTGAATCATCTTTTAAGGCCAAAATTCTTCATGATTGTCATGATGCACCCTTTTCTGGACACATTGGATATAACAAAACGTACAGTAAGGTCCAAAAAGCTTTCTTTTGGACTGGTTTGAAGAGTGATGTCCAACGCTATATTAGAGAATGTTTGCATTGTTAGCAAGTGAAGATTGAACAACATTGAATACCAGGTCAAATGCAACCTTTAGAAATTCCTTCTAGGAAGTGGGAATCAATTTCAATGCACTTTATCACTAAATTGCCCACTGCTAGAGGAGGATATGACACTATCTTTGTAGTTGTCGATCATTTGACGAAGATGGCTTACTTCTTTTCTATGAAGAAGACAGATGGTGCTCTTGAGGTAGCCAAGTTGTTTGTGAAAGAGATTTTTCGTTTGCATGGTATGTCTCAAAGTATAGTGTCTAATAGGGATTCAAAGTTCACATCTAATTTTTGGCAAGCCACATTTAGAGACATTGGTACTGAGCTTAGGATGAGCACAGCATTTCATTCTCAAACAGATGGGAAAACTGAGTGTTAGAGGATACTCTTAGAATTTATGTCAATGAAAAGCAAACCAATTGGATTGCTTTAGCCGAGTTTGCCTACAATAGTTCATTGCATAGCTCCATCCAAATGACACCTTTCGAGGCCATTTATTGACAAAACTGTTATACACCAATGAACTTTTCAGACCCAGAGAACCAAGTTGAGGTTTCCAAAGAGATGCTTGAGAGGATGGATGAGGAAGTCAAGACTATTAGGGAGTGTATCAAGAAGGCTTAACATAGACATAAACTCTATTATGACAAGAAGCATGCACCTTGTGAGCTCAAAGCTAGTGATATGGTATTTTTGAAAGTCATTCCTAAGAAGAGGAACTTGATTCTTGGGAAGAAGGATAGGAGACTCTCACCCCATCTTGTTGGTCCTTTTAAAATCTTAAAGAGGGTGGGAACATTGGCTTATGAACTAGAATTGCCTAGCAATATAAAAGTGCATCATGTTTTCCATATGAGTTTATTGAAAAGTTATATTTCTAATCCTTCTCATGTTTTGCAAGACAAATTCAAAATTCAAGAAGATGGGAGTTTGAGGGTCGAACCTCAATTCATTTTGGATAGGAGGACAAGGCAACTTAGAAATAGGACTATAGTTGAAGTTTTGGTTAAGTGGGATGTATATCCCTTAGAAGATGCTTCGTGGGTAGACTTAGATTCTTTGCATGCAGAGTTTTCTTCATTTAAACTCTGAGAACAAAGCTCTCAAAGAAGGGGCGATTGTGACGTTTCATAATTTAGTATAAATATTTTTCGAAAATTCATATCGTAGAGAGAGTGTAGAATGCTTTGTTAGGATATTTAACATGTTTTGACAAAATTTTGTGTTGCAAGAAATTTTTTGGTTTTGGTCATTTACAGGTAGTCATTTTCATGGGTGAGTTGTGATTAGGTTAGAGATGAAATTAGGAGAAGTTTTGTATGAGAGAGTTTTTCCATTTTGTACGTAGAACAACTTTGCTCGAGTGAAAATTTTGTGATTCGCATTATTTCACGTCCGTTTGGTGACTCTAAAGTGCTTTATGAGTAGTTTTGTGCTAAAAATGTGCCTAGGTTTTCGTGTCGAGACATTGTAGGTCCTAAACGGAGGTCAGGGACAAAGATTTAGCCTCGGATGAACAAATACAAAGTCAAAGAGGAGTATGGAACGTTCGAGATAAGCTGGGAATGATGACCGCGTGTGAAGAAGGCTTCCCAAACACGGTTTTCCAAAAAAAGGGCTACATCACCAAAAATATGGCATGTGGTTTGAGAAAGCTTAAGAAATGGCTACTTTTGGCTTTCCGCGTGAAGAAGAGGAATACATAGAAAACCAAAGAAGAAGAAGAAGATTGAGAGTGCGAGTGAGAGTGCGTGTGTGAGTGTGAGTGTGAGTGCGAGTTGTTCATGAGAATGAGAGTGTGAGTGAGATAGCTCGGGGGTGGTCGGGTGTTTCGAGCTCTTTCTTCCAAGAGTGCTTCATATCAAATTTTTGTAAGAACTTTCTTGATTATATACAGAGTTATTCTCTTTCTGTCTAGAAAATTTGTGCAAATTGTATTCTCTTTGAATTGTATTATGAACCCTCGCAAAGGTATCAAAGCGGTCACATCCTTGATTGTGCTTGAAAGATGACTGATAATAATGCAATTCAGCAAAGGTTGGCCGAGCATGCTCATCTTCTTGCATGATTGACCGCAAAATTAAACAAAGCTAGAGGAAAAGCAATAGCCGGCCCTTCAAATCAGAACAACGAGAGCAATGCCAGGTGCTGCGGGGATTTATGTAGGGATTCCTCCTGATCTTAATCGTGAACCAGAAATTCGAAAAAGAGCTAAAGCATAGGAAGATGTGGCCGAATATGCCCTAAAAGCAGGTTTTCAAGAAAGCAAAACTCTCAAAATTTGATGGTGAAAAGAAGATAGGAGAAGATCTTGAGGCTTGGCTTGAAGAATTGGAGGATTTCTTTGCCCTTGAGAATTCGATGAGGGAAAGGATAAAATTGCCTCACTAAAATTGCGTGGTGTCGCAAAATTACGGTGGAAGTCCCATGTACAGATTTGAGAGAGACCAAACAAACCAATTACGTGGGTTGAATTCCAAGCTGCTCTACAGAAAAGAGGTATTGTTCTCCTCATTACTATATGGAAAAGAAGATGGATTTTTACAATTCCAGGGAAGGTCCAAGAGCGAAAACACGATCTTTCTATTGATGAGTACAAGGAGAAGTTCCTTTGTTTGCACAAGTATGCACTTGAAGTCTTGGGTGAGGTTCTTACTCACAAATTTGTAGAGGGCTTGAAGGAGGACCTCCTCTATATGATGAAGGGAACAGGATCGCGGGATTTCTTAGATGTTGTATCCAAAGCCAAGAATTTTGAAAGGACGGAAGCATACAATCAATGAAAGGCTGCAAAATCAAAGTTAATTCCGATTGGCCATCGTCCTCAAGGTTAATTCCGATTGGCCATCGTCCTCAAGGTTTTCAGAACTCAAGTATTCCACGTAGACCTAAGTTTTCTAATAATTCCAAGATCCAAGGAGGACGTAATATGCAGCAAAAAGATAGAAATTATGATAGTGGGAAAAACCAAGGATCTGCACCCTATAATCAGCAAGGTAGGCAAAATTCCAATTTTTAAAATTATGGAAATCAGAATCAGTCCAATAACCAAAATGCTGGGAATCAAAAGAACTAGAGACCAGTAGCATGGCAGAATGATCTCCAGTTCATTGAGTGAGCAAGGAGGCTCGGGTTCTGTTTTAGATGTGGGGAGAAGGGATATCACACATTTGAGTGTCCGAACAAAGCTAAATTCAATTTTGAGACTGGACCGAAGATGCAAGCGAAGTTGACTGAGATGGATCCGACAATCGAGGAAGCAGGGGAACAAGGTGAGTTGCCTAAACCTATAATGAAATAAAGGGTTTCTTTTGCATCTCATGCACATGCGGACAGTGATAAGAGTAAAAGGAAAGATTAGAAACCGGGACGTTCATTTTTTAGTGGGTAGCACTCATTGCTTTATTTTTCCAAAACTTGTGAAATCACAACACTTAAGATTAGGAAATCAAGTAAAGAGGCCCGTCCAACTTGCCAATGGAAAAACTCACTACACCCAAGGGCTCTTAGAAAACTTATCCTTCACCTTAACGGGAAGGGAGTGTAAGGGAGGCTTCTATGCCATCAAGATGGGTAAGTGTGATGCAATAATTGGGATGGATTTCTTAGTATCCCACAAAGCCCTGATTAACTATGCAGATAGGATTATGAGTTTTGCTAGTGATGAGGAGGGAGAAAACCAAGTTATTTAGGGGAAGGAGAGGAATAGTGAGGCCTTTCTAATTTTGGCCACGAAACTTTTGAGAGGTATTAGGCAAGGATGTAAGACATTCTTAATCTTTGCCTATGAGATTAAGAGACGGAGAAGGAAGACCATCCCGAGTATGTAAAGAAACTCCTTGATGAATATCGTGATGTTTTAATGATGACCTACTTGGGATGCCTCCTCCTAGATACTTAGATCATGCCATAGAGGTAGAACCAGGAACCCAACCTTACTCTAGGGCACCCTATAGGTTTAATGTGAATGAGTTGAGAGAGTTGAAGCTTTAGTTGGATGACTTGATGCAGAAAGGTTATATCAGACCTACTTTAGTTGGATGACTTGATGCAGAAAGGTTATATCAGACCTACTATTTCTCCTTGGCGTAGTCCAGTTTTGTTTCAAAGGAAAAAAGATGGGACATATAGGCTTTGCATTGACTATAGAGGGTTGAATAGGCATACCATTATAACTTCTAACCATGTACATCATATACGATAAACCATTGAAAAGAAGCCAATAGAAGCCATAAACAAAAAAAAGGGTTTCCTGTTTTAAAAACAAGGATGATATTGTTTAGCCAATCAATCATACCTTGGAAGACTTGGATAGACCAGTAGAGAAAACTGATCAAAATAAATCTTATATCTGTAAAAGAGACCAAACTTAGTAAAGCTTCTTGTGTATTAAAAGGAGGCTGCAATGAAAAGGTAGCCTTGTGAAACGGTACACATTAGCTGTGATGTGAGTTCATAGCAAATAAGCCAATGTAAACAATAGCATTAATTTAACTGCTAAAAGGTTGGTCACCTTTAAAAAGTTGAGCTTAAATAAACTAGTTCATGTTCAGGTAGCAGAATGACATATTTCAAAGCTTTACTAAAATACCAAATGAAAGAGAACATGAGCATGCTCTTCTATGAGGATGTCCACATCTTCCTTAGCTCCAACATAGGGAAAATCCCTGTTGACTCCCTGCAACTATAAGAAATTACCTTGTTTGCCAAATGATATGTTCCACAACTGCCAAACTAAACAAAATTGGTCATTTGTAGAGATGACCATGGCTTACAGTTAAAAGTGCTGATCGTAAACGAGAATCGATCTCAACGACGGCATCATCCTCATCCTTGTTCTTGTTTTCATTTTTTTTTTGTTTTGTCCCATTGCCTCTACCCTTTTCTTGGTTATTCCTTGGTTCACCAGCTGGTATGACCTCTCAATAGAAAAATAGAATAATCTATCATAACACATTCAACCTAGGCATCTCTTGGTGAAGACACAGGCTACATCTTTTGAGGATTCTTAAAAGTCTCACTACATTAGCAGATCAACAAGAGGCATTGAAATTAAAGTAAGTCATAGAAAGTTACAAAACAATAAAATCCCTTTAAGCTAAAAGAAAGTAGTCCAGTACTTTGTTCACAAGGGTAGAAAGTAGCTTCCTTTCCTACTCAGGATTTTTTTAAAGAAGCTCATAAAGTGTCTAGTGCAATAGCAAACCACTATTGAGAAATTTATCCAAACTGAAAAACAAATTGGTAGGAAATTTTAAGATTTTTAAAGATGGTGCATCTCATGCACAAACGCATGAACAGGACAACAATAATAAAAAAGAGAACTCATCAAAATTTACCTTCATAGCCTTCTCTTTTAAAAAAGGAAGGTTATCTTTTGTTGCCTCCTCTAATGAACCAACAAATTGTTCATACCTAAAGGTGGTGCAACAAAAGACCAGTTAATTTTGAACTCACAAAGATAAACATGAGCCTTCATGAAAATAATGGATGACTTTGAAGTTGATAGAAGTCTCGGAAAACAAGAAGTTTATCGGGCGCTTGTTCTAGTGGTCGATGGGGGTGGCTTGTAACCTGGAAGGTACCAAGTTCGATCCCTACTGGACACCCGATAGTTACCTTGCCCTCGGTTTAAGGATATGAGGGGTCCTCACGGAGAAATTTTCTCCCTTCTAGTAGTCACCAAAATTTAAAAAGAAAAAGAAAAAGAAGAAAAATATTACAACCCACGATCTGGGTCCTCCTTATGATAATTCGTATTTGTGTTATCTTCAAGCTAAAAGTCCACTAGTGCATTAAAGAGATATATACCTAGATGAATCCAGGAACATGCCTTTATTCACTTTACAAGAAAGTGTAAGTTATAAACTCATGGTAGTTATCCACAAGACTATTTAACCATCAACTCCATCATGCATAGATCCAGTAACCTCATAAGTGCCCAATAGTGGGTGTAGAACTTGGTATCAATATAACACAACTTAATTTGCAAACCTGTTTCCTTCTCAAGCATAGCTCTAAAGTTTTTGAAGTGAGAAAACACCTAGTAGCAAAAGAAAGTACTAAGAGATTCCAAAGTAGAGAATGGAGAGAATTTTATTTTTTTTTGATTAAATAATAAAGTAGCAAGGTACAATGCGATGGCATTGTTCACCGGTGCGCTCTCAAGTAGAGCTTAGATGGCGATCTAGATGTAGAATGTACTCTAGGTAGAAGGTATCTATGCTCACTAGCATTGGATGCCTCGACTAGTGGTAACTACCTCTCTATATAGTGCTTGAGGTAATGTGGATGCTGCATTCAAAGCATGGGTGGCTACGCTGCATTGACACAGTCGCATCGCCCTTGTATGGCCAACCCACTACATACATCAATCTAGAAGATTATGCAAATCCTATGGATTTGGAGGTCACTTTTTTAAAAAAGTAGCCCCTTGTCAATCAAGTTAAAAGTGTAAAATTAGAAGATGGGGCAAAAAAGGTTTTTGATAGCTGTCCAACATCCAAAATATGTCCTCCAAAGTGAAAAGCTTCATTGAAGCTTAAATATACAGCACAATTTTGAAGAAGATTTGGCACTATTTATGTGTGAATAGTAACTTGCACAATGATGAGCACTGAGCTCTAGTTTAATACTACATAGATAGTGTACACACATTCTATCAATGATTACGAGGGGCAATAGAGCTCTAGTTTAGTACTCTACATAGGTAGTGTACACACATTCTATTAATGATTAAAAGGGGCTCCCTTTCCAGAGCTCATTTGGGTGTTTATTTATGGCTAAATCTTGAATTATTTGAAAGAGGGCTAGCCTTCCAAACCTCTGCAGTGCTTTTGAAGCCCTTTCCATGGACATTGTTGCATTTGTCACAGTTACCAGGGGCACCATGCTGGCAAACAAGGGGGGATTCAGAGATCCCATATCTCTCTATGCCTTGTCTGAAGAGATGCATGAGCTCCACACTATCATCCCTCATGCTACAATCTGGGCTGTTCAGCATCCAATTGTTGCTTACCTTTATAATATCCTTTGATGGGAAAGCACCATAATAATGTGTTTTGTCTTGCCTCATTATTGCATTCAGTTCATTGGAGAAATCAGATGATTCTTCACTCATTTGGTATTGTTGTTGTTGGTTTTTGTGCACCTCCTTGGCTATGGTAGTATTGGATTTTTTGCTTATATTTCTACTTTCTGCATTACCCACATTGTTGCTCACCTTTATAATATCCTTTGATGGGAAAACATCATATTGATGATGTGCTCTGTCTTGCCTCATTATTGCATTCAGCTCATTGGAGAAATCAGACGATTCTTCACTCATTTGGTCTTGTTGTTGTTTTTGTTTTTGGTGTTGCTTTTCCACCTCCTTGGTTATAGTAGTAGTGGGTTTTTTGTTTACATCTCTACTTTCTGCATTACCCACATTGCTCTGTCCTGTATAATTCATGGTGTCCTCCACCTGTAATGTACCCTCATTGCTCTGTCTTGCATAATTCATGGTGTCCTCTCCCTGTAGAGGTTTAGCTCGGAGCTCACTCATGCATGGCGTGATCGTTCCTGAATGATGGACCTCCCCATTCCTTTGCTGCATGTAGCATGTAGCCTGTAAGAAATTTGACCTAAGCTAGCAAACACAGTGAGAGAAAGGTGCCTTACACATGTATGCATGCATGTGTACATGTACAGATTCATTAGTAGCATGTAGCTGTAAGAAATTTGACCTAAGCTAGCAAAGACAGTGAGAGAAAGGTGCCTTACACATGTATGCATGCATGTGTACATTATGTACAGATTCAGTACATACATCATGAGAGAAAGAGAGAGAGAGAGAGAGAAAGATCATTACCATAGGCCTTGTCTTGGAAGATTGATTCAACCTGCTGGAGTTGAAGCCAGGATTTGTGTCTTTGAACAAACTTGTGCTTATAGAAGCAGCGGACTGTTTTACCATAACTTTATTGTGTCTTCGCCGACTGTTAGACTCCGCATGCACACTTCTTGATTCATTAGACCTTGCTTGTGTATTGTGGCACGAAGGTAATGTTGATGAGGCTGGCGGCCATGAAAATGAGGATGATGATGATGACATAGATGGCAAAGATGATAGTGATGACTTAGATGATACCGACAGTGATGACAATGATGATGATGATGATGATGATAATGATGTTGACAAAGGCAATGATGAGGTTGATGTTGATGCTGATGAATGTAACGATGACGCCGAGGATGCAACCCGTCTTGCTTGTATTACCTTATCCACCATTCTGCTGCCAAGAACATTGTTATTAAAGGCTCCCTTGTTGTTACTACCCCTCGAAGTTGTTGAGGTGTTGGCATTCATACAATCAGATTTGGACTTGGTATCAGATGATTTCGATGTTGACGTTGATCTTACTTTCGAAGCACTTGTTGATCTACTTGCATCTCTGCTGGTGCTGGTACTGTTTTTATTGTTGTTCTGGTTTGTTGGTGTTGTAGGTTGCCTTGAGCTTCTAGAGGTAGATGTGGACCTTGAGCTTCTAGTGGTAGATGTGGACCTCGAGCTTCTAGTGGTAGATGTGGACCGATTGGATTCTGTTGTGCGGAGATTGGGAGGAGCTTCAGTCGAAAATCTGGGCATTTCAGAGGGTTCCCATGGCAATACACGTGCGGTTTCTGGAGAGCCTGTCCTTGAGGGGGAGGTGTTTTTTGAACCTTTTCCAAGCTTGTTAGTGGATCGGCTGGCAGTAGTATTACTGCTAATATTGATTGCACCTCTTCCTATTGAGGTAGACCTGGTTCCACCACCATTACTAGCTATAGGTTTTGATTGGTTTTGAGAAAGAGTTGGGGTTGTAGGCCTTCTTGAAGGTGTGTTTGTGACTTTAGCATTACTAGTCGTATCTGCTCTCTGGGTTGTTGATGCTGATGAGGAACTACCTACTGAAGTGCTTTTGTAAGGGTGGCTAGTTGTTTTAAGAGTGGTGATGATAGATGGAAGTTCACTAAATCTGCTTGTTGGACTCGTGATTCTCGAGGATTCTTTAGATGCGGGGCCGGAATTTTCGTGAGTAGAATAGCCTTTTGCAGAGGATTTAATACTACTATCACTACTGTTAACATGTGTAGAGGCCTTTACCTCTGAGTTTGATAATGGTTTCTTGTTGCTAATGGTGTAACTCCTATTGACATTACCATCGGTAGTATGTATGATCTTGGTAGTACTATCGGGCTTAGCATGATTGTTTACATGGTTTTCCGAACTCAATGACGTATGATCTGAATTTGCGGCGGCCGCAAAATTACTTAAGGATGTTTTGTCCAGCTGTGGGCTGTTGGAGAAAACTGATGCCTCTTGTCTTTGAGTGAAATCCTGCAATGACAAAACCAAACTAAGCATTTGACAAGTGCATGTATTGTTGCTTTAAAAGCTAGCTTAGATTTTACTTTCTGGTGTGTGAATTGATACACAAGGTGTTAAAGCTTACTTTCAAACCCACTTCTTGTACTCTAGCAAGTGCATGCAGCTGCAAAGGCAAATCACTGTTCTCCAAGGTAGCATCGTTAGTGTAATCCATTGAATTGTTGAAGGGTGTGGCAGGGGGAGTCATGAGCCTGTACAAAAGGTGAGCATAATATATAGCATGCATAAGTCCTCCAATTTTGACTTTGAAAAGTAAGCAGATATTGCATACACGATACGCTAACCGGACACTTTTGTGAGGGAGTATTCCCCTTCAGGCTTGGCTCTAAAAGGTAAGCAGACAATGTATACACCATAATACATTGACTGGACAGTTTAGGAAGGCCTCCATTTTGAAATGAAACCTTTAAACATCATTTCTAATTTATGTGTGCAACTCCTACATTCTCTTAGAGTATCCTCAAGAGGACTAAATTGCTGCTGGTGATGCCATCTTCTTCTATGCCTTCTAGAGCTAGTCCTTGCATGTTCAAAGTACACCCTCGCATAAATAACTTAACAGACTAGTCCTCGCTAGTCCTCGCATGTTTGAAGTACACCCTCACATAAATAGCTTAACAGACAAGTCCAAAAAGTGGTAGTCTTGTGATAACTTTGAAGTTATAGCCTGTTTGTTGTGAGCTCAGATTTTGCTAGCTGACATGGGTCTCCTTGTCTTGAGGGGCAACCAAGGTTCCTACAATATGAAATATAACCTATTAAGGAGAGAGAGTAGTTGCAAGACATATTCCCCTTCCGGATCTGCCATGTAAATACTACCTGTAGCTCCTATTCGTCGCGATAAAAGATGTTCATATATACTATATAGCATACAAAAAGAGGTTTCTTTAAAAAATACCTGAATGTATAATGATGCTATACATGAACACCTTTCATAAACTCCAAATAAATGAAATGAGCCTTTGAGTGTTGATTCTTCCATTTTCTACTATTCATGTATGTATGTTCAACTCTACTTAAGAAAAACCCTTTCATAACCTGAAATCTGACTCCATTTTTTCTTACCAATCACAATCACTCTTCCCAATGTCAAATGTTAAGAGATCGGCATTGTTCCTTTTGCTTGCATATCTCATGATTGGCTTGCTGGTCCGGTAAAAAGATGAGCTTGCTAATCTGGCAGCTGAAAGAAAATGACAACAAAGGTACCAGCAGAAAATAGCATATTAGGTTCTTTTTGAAATCGATAAACGATTATCAAGTGAAAATGAAAATGTAAAGCCAAGCTCATTTGAAACTCGATGCTACAACTGTAACAAATAAGCAAGAAGGAAAAGAGTTGATAATCATACCCACTTGAATAAAGGTACTGATACCCCTTATCTCATCAATTCAGAGACCTAGTTTTTTCTCACATCATGCTTGCCTATGTTTCTATGCAATGCCTTCATTATACTTAAGTGCTCAATTCAAGGTTTGATATTTAGCATTTACTCCTTAAGAGCCAACACTCAAGTTTTACTCCTTAAGAGCCACTTCTTAAAGCCATAGAGAGGGAAAGAAGAGAGCTGAGTAACAATAGTCCCTCCACATCCTTGTGGATGCCCTTCTTATAGTAGAAGGTGCCTTGTACAGCTTGAAGCTAATTCAGACTTGTGGTTATGGCATAGTCACAAGGGAACGGGAATTGGACGACTGTTCGGAACGGGCACGACAAGCTTGAATAAAAGGGAACGGAATTGCATAATAAAGAATGCTCTGCAAATCATCTAATTTCCACATGGAATTGGGAACGCCACAATTATACCATGTGTATGATGCAAAGCATCTAATTTCCAAGCTTGCCATATCCTAAAGATGGCTCTCAACTTATCCTAAAACTTGTGCAGATGAAGGAAAGAAAGACCTCTTTTAAACTGTGTGAGGGCAAACATTCCTTTCAAAATTTTCAAGTTTTAGTAGTTGGTTTTCAACTTGTATAAATATACATGCGGTCTCAGATTTCATGTCTTTCCCCCCTCATCTTGGTTAAGATTTCAAGGATAACCTCATCTAGGCTCGGTGATATTATGACACACAACAACCTACACCTCAAGAGAAAATGTCCAAAACTTCTTGTGATAGAATTAGTTCGGGTTAAACCGCATACATAATGAGCTTCAGTATTCTACATAATGAGCTTCTGCAGAAGAGGCACTGTGTACCTAGCTAGGTGCGGTGGGGGATGGTCCCATACCCGGGGGCCGCAAACCCTGCCCCCACCGCACCTAGCTCTAGGTATGTGGTGCCAAGCTCATGATGTTGTCGTAATTGTATGTCTCCTCTGCAAAAGCTCATGCTGCTCAATATTGAAAGGGAAAAAAGAGGGTCTTTCTCGCAAGGGAAAATGTCTTGTGATGTATACCAAAAAAAGGACATTATCCTTACCTACATGAGCTTCCATGGTGCTACCAGCTGTAAGAGGACTTCCCTCAGAGCTATTGATGTGATCCAAGTGCTCTTCATGTGAGGATTTCTGTCTAGGTTGATGCAGCTCGTGTTCATGAGGCCGGCTGCTACCCATCTGCAATCAGAGGCCTTTCTGTAGCTCTCACTGTACTTATTAAGAGCTGTCAGAGGCCTTTCTGTAGCTCTCACTCTACTTATTAAGAGCTCTCTCTCTCTCTCTCTCTCTCTCTCTCTCACACACACACACACACAGTCGAGACTCATGAAGCTCTCTCCAACCGCATTCAAGACTCTCTCTCTTTTTTTTTGGTAAGTGCAAGACACTCTCTCTCTCTCTCTCTGCCGGCTCCTGCCGCCCAAGAATTTTGTTTTTATCAGTTATGCTAAATATCGCACAGTGAGAGAGAGAGAGAGAGAGAGAGAGAGAGAGAGAAAAGCTTATACTATCTAAAAGCCGAGTCCTCCTATGGATTAGCAAAATATACTAGTCCCACTAAAATAACATGTTAAAAATTTAAGATGGCCTCTTGTAATAAAATTAAATTCTTTAGAGATGAGCAGAATTAGTAGCATTTATACTAATTTGGTGTCACACACCACATTTAGTGCAATTAGCATCACTATTCCTAGATTTAAGCTACACTTTTTGACGTTATAGTTTCTATTTAAGTTTTGTTTTCACAATAGCAACTCCCTAAAAAGAACATAGCCAATAGATTTAGGAGCATTTTCTTAATACTCAACATTTTTCAAGTATTAACAATATCCAGAGGATTTAGGGAAAAGTGTGTTGCAAGTTGCCTGCGTTCCACATTTAGTTAAAAACTTAATGCTGCTAATACTACTAGTGCGTAGGGAGACTCGACTCTTAGAACACGATGGAAATTTCCCAAGCCTTTCTAGATTATGAAGATAATAATAATAGAGTAAATAACATGGTTAACAAAAAAGGATAAAGTAAATATAGTCTAGTGGTAAAGTGTTGGACTCTCAATCATTAGGTGGTGGGTTCAAGTTCCCTCTAGCCTCTTCAGGAGGGATATCTATGCTCCTTGGGGTCTTCGTGGTGGTTGTGGTACTTGCCCTTTCCGCAGAAGGACTCCTCTAAAGTGATTCTACCACCCATCGCAAGGCTCTCTCACGGCGGGCTCTTGCCCAAATTGATTTGGTGTCTCAAATTGGCCAATGTTTGGAAAGCGTGATACCCCCTACCCCCTTGTGGTATTTGGGTGTGCCTGTAAAATGACTGTGGGGAAAGATCCCACCCTCTAGGGGGAGGAAACAAAAAATAACTAATAAATCGTTTTGAAGAAAGAAAAAATAATCAACAACAAAGTAGGGAAAATAAAAAATAATACATATTACACAAGTAAGCATTATTAACCCCCGATTAACCTTAAATTTGAGAGAGAGAGAGAGAGAGAGAGAGAGAGAGAGAGAGATTAGTGGCACTTAAAGGAGTTTTGATCTTGAGAAGCCTAGAGGGGCTGGACTTGAGTTGGTGCAAAAGACATCTCCTGCTAAACTTGAGTTGGTGCAAAAGACTTCTCTTGCTGCTGCCAAAAGCACAATTGGAAGCTTGACGGGCTTAAAGATTCTGTAGTTGCATCATTGTACACAACTCAAGTCATTGCTAAAAGAAATCACAAGATTAACATTGTGGCATGTGGGAATGCCCTTATTGATAAATAGAAAGGACATTGTGGCCAACAATTGCAAGCTTGACGGGCTTAAAGAATCTGTAGTTGCATCATTGTACACAACTCAAGTTGTTGCTAAAAGAAATCACAAGA